>NC_079230.1:3538036-3610536 GCF_029633865.1 Lampris incognitus | reverse complement strand
CATGAACGGGACATGGATGAGGACATGAACGGGACATGAGTAAAACCTGCAGGATTCACTCTGTGGACATGTCCTCAGCATGTAAACGCCGGGTTTAACTTTTCTACAATCCCGTCAGAACAACCGAGTCTCCTTCTCTGGTCCACAGGGAACCACACGTTACACCAGAACACGGTGACGTCATCGGAACGCGGTGACGTCATCGGAACGCGGTGACGTCATCGGAACACGGTGACGTCATCGCGCAGTCTACTGTACATCATCACATCAGAGAGCACAGGCAAAAATAAAGTGACGGCCAAAGGAGATAAAATAAAAACATTATTGGCAAAAGGTGAAGACACGAAGATCTGAGGACAAATCGACGAGTCACGTCACGATACTCGATCATAACGATTGATCATATTGGCATCTCGGCCCGCCAGGCCCGAAGGGACCCGGGTCCACGTCCTGACAGGTGAGGAACGGGTGTTTACTCACATATCTTCTCAGCTTTTTCTCCGGAGGCGACTTCCGGAGCCAGCCTTCACAAAGCGCCTCCCCGACTCCGCTCATCTCTCCTCCCGGCAGACCTCCCAGACGAGCCACCGGACAGACCTACTCCTTCATTCTGACGCAGCTTTCTGCTCCTCCTGGCCTCCGTCCCGTCCGGTCCGGGGAGGAAAAGACCGCCTCTCAACTGGAGGAGGACGGAACAGTTTCCCTCCTCTTCCTTCTCCTCCTCCCCCTGCTCCTGCTCCTCCTCCTCCCACCCACCCCGTCAGGATCTCAAACCCCTCCTGTGTGGAGAGAGAGAGAGCCCTTCTTCCTCTCCTGAAACAAATTAAACACTCGTCAGAAAAAGACGTAAATCTGGGAAGAAAAGCAACAAGCAACAGAAGCAGAATTAGAGTAGACGTCCAGTTAGAATGTGTAGTCTTCAGAACCTCCTGAGAAGCTGCAACAGTCATCCGGGTCAGAACCTCCCAAACACGTCAACACCAGGTCATAACAATGCAGTTTGTATTCTTTTTTTAACCCCCCCCTCCCCCTTTTCTCCCCAATTATACTTGGCCAATCATCCCACTCTTCCGAGCCGTCCCTGTCTCTGCTGCACCCCCTCTGAGCCGTCCCGGTCTCTGCTCCTCCCCCTCTGAGCCGTCCCGGTCTCTGCTGCACCCCCTCTGAGCCGTCCCGGTCTCTGCTCCTCCCCCTCTGAGCCGTCCCGGTCTCTGCTCCTCCCCCTCTGAGCCGTTCCGGTCTCTGCTCCTCCCCCTCTTAGCCGTCCCGGTCTCTGCTCCTCCCCCTCTGAGCCGTCCCGGTCTCTGCTCCTCCCCCCCTGAGCCGTCCCGGTCTCTGCTCCTCCCCCTCTGAGCCGTCCCGGTCTCTGCTCCTCCCCCTCTGAGCCGTCCCGGTCTCTGCTGCACTCCCTCTGAGCCGTCCCGGTCTCTGCTCCTCCCCCTCTGAGCCGTCCCAGTCTCTGTTGCACCCCCTCTGAGCCGTCCCGGTCTCTGCTCCTCCCCCTCTGAGCCGTCCCGGTCTCTGCTCCTCCCCCTCTGAGCCGTCCCGGTCTCTGCTCCGCCCCCTCTGAGCCGTCCCGGTCTCTGCTCCTCCCCCTCTGCCGATCCGGGGAGGGCTGCAGACTACCACATGCCTCCTCCCATACATGTGGAGTCACCAGCCGCTTCTTTTCACCTGGCAGTGAGGAGTTTCACCAGGGGGACGTAGCACGTGTGGTAGGATCACGCTATTCCTTCCAGTTCCTCCTTCCCCCGACCAGAGGAGGCGCTAGTGCAGCGACCAGGACGCATAGTCACACCCGCAGACACGGCCAACTGTGTCTGTAGGGACGCCCGACCAAGCCGGAGGTAACATGGGGATTCGAACCGGCAACAGGAGGCAGCCGGTAATCTGCCGCAGCCGGGAACCGAACCCGGATAACCCGCACCACGGGCGACTGCGCTAACCAGTCAACCAAAGGGTCCGACCCGTTGGGAGACCCGGATTGTCTACATTGGTGTCAGAAGTGGGTTGGTGAGACCGTGAGGCCAGCGGAAGTGCGTGCTCCCAGAGGCGTGAGGGAGGTGGTACGCTGAGGCGCGCCTCCTGAAAGGGGGGAGGGGGGTAGTGTAACGACCACGGATGACTGGACTCGCTAACGGGTCGGACCCTTTAGTCGACTGGTTTGCGCAGTTGCCCGGTGCAGGCGACCCGGGTTCTGTCTTGTCACGTAGCGCAGGCAGAAATCCGGGCGTGGGTGGGCACAGAGAAAACCAGGTGGTCCGGCCCGTCCTAGATCCATCATACTCAGCGTTAACGAGAATAAGCCATCGCCACTACCGCTCCCTGAATGCACCACGGCTCACTTATACAAGCCGCATCATCAGAGGTGGTGTTACGGACCCCAAGACGAGCAGTGACAGCATCGCATAGCCCGACACGGTGCCCCCCATCCCCCACCCCCACCCCATGGACAACTCAGAGCATTAAAGTTGGCATTTGGGAATCATAGCATGTCTCTAACATGACTGAATTTTGGCGGTGGGGCTATGGAATTTTTTACTGGACTTTATTATTTGTAACCCACAGAAGACAATCCACAAATATGTGGCTACTTCCGTCAGCTCATGTGGGGAAATGCCGCCTGGTGGTGTGGCTAATAACTGCACCGCACATTTGTGGATTTGTACAGATCCGCGCAGTACAAATGGGACAAAACTCCACGAATAAATAGGAGGAAAGTCACAAATGCCACATGACCCACAGCCTCACAGGAAGCGAGCCACAACCTCACAGGAAACGAGCCACAAACTCACAGGAAGTGATCCACAACCTCACGGGAAGCGATCCACAACCTCACGGGAAGCGAGCCACAACCTCACAGGAAACGAGCCACAAACTCACAGGAAGCGAGCCCCAAACTCACAGGAAGCGATCCACAACCTCACATGAAGCGATCCACAACCTCACGGGAAGCGAGCCACAAACTCACAGGAAGCGAGCCACAAACTCACAGGAAGCGATCCACAACCTCACAGGAAGCGATCCACAACCTCACATGAAGCGATCCACAAACTCACAGGAAGCGAGCCACAAACTCACAGGAAGCGAGCCCCAAACTCACAGGAAGCGATCCACAACCTCACAGGAAACGAGCCACAACCTCACAGGAAGCGATCCACAACCTCACATGAAGCGATCCACAACCTCACGGGAAGCGAGCCACAAACTCACAGGAAGCGAGCCCCAAACTCACAGGAAGCGATCCACAACCTCACAGGAAGCGATCCACAACCTCACATGAAGCGATCCACAAACTCACGGGAAGCGAGCCACAAACTCACAGGAAGCGATCCACAAACTCACGGGAAGCGATCCACAACCTCACAGGAAGCGAGCCACAACCTTACAGGAAGCGAGCCACAAACTCACAGGGAGCGATCCACAACCGCACAGGAAGCGATCCACAGCCTAACAGGAAGCGAGCCACAACCTCACAGGAAGCGATCCACAACCTCACAGGAAGCGAGCCACAACCTCACAGGAAGCGAGCCACAAACTGACAGGAAGCGATCCACAACCTGACAGGAAGCGAGCCACAACCTCACAGGAAGCGATCCACAACCTCACAGGAAGCGATCCACAATCTCACAGGAAGCGATCCACAACCTCACAGGAAGCGAGCCACAACCTCACAGGAAGCGATCCACAACCTCACAGGAAGCGATGCACAACCTCACAGGAAGCGAGCCACAGCCTAACAGGAAGCGAGCCACAACCTCACAGGAAGCGAGCCACAACCTCACAGGAAGCGATCCACAACCTCACAAGAAGCGAGCCACAACCTCACCGGAAGCGACCCACATGGCGTAAAACCCGTTCCGCGTGTAAAAACGGATCTGCGCTGCTGCTTTGAGGGTTGCTGAACGGTGCCCGTGCCGCGCTGTTGGTCCATGTTGACTTGCCGTAGTTTCCTTTGCCCTGAAAAAGCCTTGAAGAAAAACGTGTGTTTTCTCATCTCGTTCACTTCTTTCTCTGCGGAGCTCTAAAGGACACACGTCTGTGAGTAATACCAACCTCACGTGACACTCAGCTGTAGCGGTTGTTTGAAACGGTTGTTATTCTGTGTGGAAAACGTAAAACGCTATAGCGATGCTAACCGCGTTAGCTGTCTATGGCATTTCCAGTGTTAAGTTAGCATTGATGCTAATTGCTAGTTAGCTGTAGTGCTAATCAACGATAACCCCAGCACATGCTGAGGTGTATTTGTGTCGTGCGTAACAATTAATGACTCGGTGTTTGTTGATGTGAAAAGAAGAGTCGAACACGTTACACATTGTAGTGTAAACTACTACTAACACACGTTAGCCGCTAGCTAACGGGTCTGACCCTTTAGCCGAGCGGTTAGTGACGTCGCCTTGTGGTGCAGTACTCCCCGTATTGAATCCCGCACCGGGCAAGAAAGTAACCAGTTACAGTGATGCAGTATTTTTTTATTTCAGTATGGCAGCTTCACAGGGCTTCCTACAGTAAACATCCCAAACTCACCTGCTGTCTCCTGGACGTTTCTTAAGGAACCGGTTTAGCGACCTGCCAAGCTAGCGGCCACGTCCACGCGCTAGGAAGGGCAGAACAGGATCCACAAATGCCAACACGCTTGTGGCTTCCGGTAGGCTCCATATTTGTGGCTTGTCTTCTCTGGGTTCTGCAGCTCTTGGTTCTGCAGGCCGGCTCCCCAGCCCTGTGTTTGTGCCTCCTCCCTGGCTCCCTCTGCGTTGTGTTATTTGGTTGGTGTGGTTGGAGTCAAGAGAAAACGGACAGGACTCGGCGTTCTTCCGTCCGAGCAGTGCAGAAGTTATTTTCTCTCTCGGCTGCCTTTCGTCACCTGTAGCATACTGCAGCGAATTCGGGGGACAACGCGACCACAGGAAGTGCCGCGGCCGGGAGGCGAACCCGTACCGCCCGCACCGCAGGAGGCATCGCTAACCGCTAGACTAAAGGGTCAGACCCGCCAGCCAGCTGCCAGCGTGTCTTCTTATCCACGCACGTTACAGTATCAGAAAATGTTGTGACCTACAATGGCCACCACGACCAACGACCGCAGCCCAAACAGCTGTTCAACCAGGCGTATAAACAAGCTGAGCGCCCCCCAGTGGCCACTCCCAGATTACCTTGTGAGTTGAACCAGGAATGAGACGTCTCAAAAATAAAACAGTGCAGCATAAATGATGCGTCATCCTCACCATCTTACAGTTACAACTAATAAAGTCCAATAAAAGCCTCCATACAGGACGACCCTTTTAGCCAGCCTGTGTTTGGATTAAACAGTGCGTGGACACGAGAGCTGCTGCCGTGCGCAGATGGAACGTGTCGGCGACCCGTGGCCAGTCGAGACGGGGGGGGGGGTCACCTTGTTCTAGGTGGGGGGGGTCACCTTGTCCAGGGTGAGGGGGGTCACCTTGTCCTCGGTACGACGAGCAAGACACACTTGAACATAGCAGCCACATAACCCCCCCCCACACACACACACGGCAGACGCGGCAACATCAACATAAAATCCAACATACACCCAACAAAAACTACACCCAACAAAACTACACCCAACAAAAACTACACCCAAACAACTACATCCAACAAAAACTACAGACAAACAACTACACCCAACAAAAAATACACCCAACAAAAAATACACCCAACAAAAACTACACCCAAACAACAACATACACCCAACAAAACTACACCTAAACAAAAACTACACCCAAACAACATACACCCAACAAAATTACACCCAAACAAAAAATACACCCAAACAAAAACTACACCCAAACAACCACACCCAACAAAACTACACCCAAACAAAAATTACACCCAAGAAAAACCACACCCAACAAAAACTACACCCAAACAACAACACTGAAACGGGTGATTCTCAGTCACGTGACTTTTTCATTGCCAAGAGAGCGCCGCCATGTTGGAGGACAGCGAGACCTCGGCAACCGCTGTTTACACTGAAGTTCTGGTTGTCAGCGCAGAAACGAGCGGTGGTAAACTATCGAATCGGGACAGTTGTTCTGTTGGACTCAAACCTCGGAACACATTCCGCCCCTCTGACTGTTCAGGACATGTTCCGCGTCGCTCGGTGACTGAGAGCTACGCGGTGCGGCGCCTTACGGATCAGAGCCGTTGTCCTCCAACATGGCGGACGTGTTGCCGTCACGTGGTATGTGACGTAATCTGAGACTAAATTAGCTTACTTTTGGTGATCACAGTAGGAGACGACTGGGCTTGGTGTGGGCGGTGAGTTCAAACCAAACCAAACCAAACCAAATCAAATCAAATCAAATGTCTTTATTTCGAACATGCAAAGTAAAAGAAAAAATGACCAAGCATGAATCCAACAAACATTATATGCTGGAAAAGGAGCAGGAGGAGGTTACTCCTTACAAGTCTCTAACCCCTCTCTAATTAATGCTCAGTTAATAAACCTAAATAATAAACTTAGTTCTCACACATCAGAGTGTGTCATTCTCGACAACTATTTCACAGTAAAACAATTCAAAAACAACAATAAAACAACAAAAACAAAAAGAAAGAAAACAATTATTTCCAAAAAACAATAACAGCATCCACCATCCTTGTACCCCTTGAAAAAAAATGTTGTACCCCTTTTTGAATCGATTTAAACTTGTGCTTTCCATGAGTTCTTCATCTAGATCAGTGTTTCTCAACCGGGGGTCCGCGGACCCCTAGTGGTCCGTGGTGTAATTGCAAGGGGTCAGTGAAAATAAAATATCTTTAAAAAAAAGATCCTATGACATTTATAGAAATAGGATTATTTTACTCAAATGTGACTGAGACCTTTATCTACCTAAACTATAAAGGGTAGCAGGACTTTTTTCTCTAATTACATCTGTTTCACAAGTGTAATTTATTGTATTTTAATAAGAGATCTCGCTCCCGTTTGCATTGTTAAAAGTTACTGAATACATATTCTGTTTTGTTACATATATCTGAAAGTTACTGAATACATATTCTGTTTTGTTACATATATCTGAAAGTTACTGAATACATATTCTGTTTTGTTACATATATCTGAAAGTTACTGCATAAGAATTCTGTTTTGTTAACTATATCTAAGTTACAACTGAAAGCTCTTATTTTTGCCCCAAAGAGTGAATAAATGCTACAATGCAATTTAAAATGCAGTTTCTACTGTTTCTATCAAATTGCAACCCCCCTCCCCCAAGATCAGGTGGAGGGGTCCTCAGGGTAGATCAAAAATACACAGGGGGTCCAGGACCCCAAAAAGGTGGAGAACCACTGATCTAGACCATTCCACAAACTTACCCCACAATTTGAAGTACACATACTTTTGTGAGTGGTATGAGCCGTTTCTTAAAATTCTAATTTCCTCTTAAATTGACCCCCCCTCCCCCCACCGAGAACAGATCTGAGAACAGTTGTTGTATGTTGCCAGGAAGTAGATTATATCTTGCTTTGTACAACATTTGTGCAGTCTTGAATTCTACCAGGTCCGTGAACCCCATAGCTTAACTTCTTAGTGAGTTGAGAATGATGCCTGAACTTCAGCTGCTCCTCCTCCTGCTGCTCCTCGTGTCTTTATGTGACAAACTTAACAAAACTGCTTTGTTTAGCCATGATTTTTATTTGAACTTACATTACAAGCAGCTAGCCAGCGGAAAGTAGGCTTGTGTTCCTGTGTGCAGTGGGCGGGCTGTACGCCGAGTGAAAAGGAGGGGCTGCTCACTATCTGGCATGTGTGAAACGCAATGCCACTCAAAACATCTGACCTATCATCATCATATGGTAAACAAGAAGCAAGAAACTAGAATGGAATTAAAACAGTATTCATTGACTGATATTCATTGAATTATCCAGCAAAAATCTAAGCCTTCTGATCGGGTGGGCCGAAGTGGGCCCCACCCACAACTATGCATCAGGTCTCGTCATGCAAATCCGCCTTTATTTTGCGGATCAGTAGCGATGCTGGGATTTCAAGTATCTCATCCTGGATGTCGGACGAGATCAGGCAGGAGTCCCCATGGACTATGATGTTTGCGGATGACATTGTGATCTGTAGCGAGAGTAAGGTGCATGTTGAGGAGAGCCTGGAGAGGTGGAGAAGAGCCTGGAGAGGTGGAGGAGAGCCTGGAGAGGTGGAGGTATGCACTGGAGAGAAGAGGAATGAAAGTCAGCAGGAGCCAGACAGAATACCTATGCGTGAAGGAGAGGGAGGACAGTGGAATGGTGAGGATCCAAGGAATGGAGGTGTATGAGGTGTATGAGTTTAAATACTTGGGGTCAACTGTCCAAAGTAACGGGGAGTGCAGGAGAGAGGTGAAGAAGAGAGTGCAGGCAGGGTGGAGTGGGTGGAGAAGAGTGTCAGGAGTGATGTGTGACAGAAGGGTACCAGCAAGAGTTAAAGGGAAGGTTTACAAGATGGTAGTGAGACCAGCTATGTTGTATGGTTTGGAGACAGTGGCACTGATGAAAAGACAGGAGGTGGAGCTGGAGGTGGCAGAGATGAAGATGATAAGATTTTCACTGGGAGTGATGAAGAAGGACAGGATTAGGAACGAGTATATTAGAGGGACAGCTCAGGTTGGTTTGGAGACAAAGCAAGAGAGACAAGATGGAGATGGTTTGGACATGTGTGGAGGAGAGATGCTGGGTGTACTGGGAGAAGGATGCTGAATATGGAGCTGCCAGGGAAGAGGAGAAGAGGAAGGCCAAAGAGGAGGTTTATGGATGTGGTGAGGGAGGAGATGCAGGTGGCTGGTGTGACAGAGGAAGATGCAGAGGACAGGAAGAGATGGAAAGTACCTCTGTGTCCTCCATCTGCCAAAATCTTGTGGGTGCACTGTCAGATGTGTGTGCTGGTGGATCTCTGAGATAATAATGATGCCGGGTATTACCAGAAATAAGAGTCGTCAGGATCACAATGGAGGCCTCTGAAAGAGTCTCCAAATGCCCATGGATCAAGCATGTGTTAATGCTGCTGGGACATAAGCCAGGGCTTGATCAAGTCGGGGTGGCCTGGGTGAGGGTGTTGGAAGACATGAAACACCAGATGACCTCAGATTACATCATTGAATGTGTCCCAATGCATCGCAGGGTGCACTGTTGCATAATACTGTTTAAAGACGTTGTAACTAGAACAGCAACAAACACCCTCAACAAAGCCTTGTTTTCAAAGATTCAACTCCGAGTTTAAAATTTAGCCATTTTATTTCTATGTTCATTATAAATGTTCCAAAAGTATGATTCAAACATATCTTTCACATTAGTTGTGACCATGGTTTTTATGAGAGACAACACAAATCTGGCAGAAAAACGTGCTCATACTCAAGTGGCCACATCAGATCAACAGGCACGTTGTCGTGGGACAAAATGTAAACTCTTTAATATTGCTACACAATATTAAAGGACACCTATCACTCTGTCTCCCATGCAGCCCTGGGCCTCTCTGACCACTGTCTGATCCATCTTATCCAACCTACAAGCAGAAACTAAAAGCAAGGCCTCTGGTTAAAACTGTGAGGAAATGGACCAATGAGTCAAAACTGGAGCTGCAGGCCTGCCTCGACTGGAGCGTTGTTGAGGCTGCATCTGCAGACCTGGACGAACTTACTGACACTGTGACATCTTACACCAGCTTTTGTGAGGACATGTGTGTGTCCACCAAAACCTTCTGTACCTTCAACAGCGATAAACCCTGGTTCACAGCAAAACTCAGGAGACAGGATCTGGTATAACAAAGCCAAAAATACACTCACAAAGGAGATCAGAGTGGCAAAAAGGTGCTACTCTGAAAAGTTGAAAAACAGGTTTTCTGTCAACGACCCATCATCAGTCTGGAGCGGTCTGAAGGACATTATACCAACTAGAGGAGACCATCCCCCCACACTGCAGGGAACCATCAACTGGCTGACGACCTAAACGGGTTTTACTGCAGGTTTGATAAGCACACTTTCACTTGGAAAGTAACGGGGAGTACAGTAGAGAGGTGAAGAAGAGAGGGCAGGCAGGGTGGAGTGGGTGGAGAAGAGTGTCAGGAGTGATGTGTGACAGAAGGGTACCAGCAAGAGTTAAAGGGAAGGTTTACAAGATGGCAGTGGAGACCAGCTATGTTGTATGGCTTGGAGACGGTGGCACTTGACTTGACATTGATTGGAGCCAGGGCAGCACGGTGGCGCAGTGGTTAGCGCAGTCGCCTCACAGCAAGAAGGTCCCGGGTCCGAGCCCCGGGGTAGCCCGACCTTGGGGGTCGTCCTCTGTGTGGAGTTTGTATGTTCTCCCCCGTGTCTGCGAGGGTTTTCCCAGGTGCTCCGGTTTCCTCCCACAGTCCAAAGACATGTAGGTCAGGTGAATCGGCTGTACTAAATTACTCCTAGGTATGAACGTGTACGTGTGTGTGTGTGTGTGTGTGTGTGTGTGTGTGATGGCCTGGCAGCCTGTCCAGGGTGTCCCCCCGCCTGCCGCCCAGTGACTGTTGGGATAGGCTCCAGCATCCCTGTGACCCCGAGAGCAGGATAAGCAGTTCGGGTAATGGATGGATGATTGGAGCCACTGCTTCAGGACATGGAGCCTGCTGATGCTGAACTCTCTCCTGCCTGGTGAATCTTATGGTGGGCTTTGAGGCAGAGGCACATACTCCACATTGTTGGCAGCTGTATGGCATGTCTCCAGTGTGGCTCCTCATGTGAATGATTAGTAAGGTTTGGACGATACTGGATCTAATTCTGACTCGTTCGATACGGTCTTCATGGTTCAAGACGCTCCCCATTTCATGAAATCGTGAGTTATTAACACTAGAACGACCGGGATTTCACTCCTAGCTAAAACGACCATGGGCGGTCAAAATGACCGCCGGTTTTTAAACTCTATATTCTGTCAGGATAAATACCCAGTTGAGGTATTAATGCATTACATATGTTAGTATGTCTGTTAGGAAACGACTACAGCATTTTAACAACTTGAATACGTAGCGAATTCAGGAGGCAGCTGGGAATCCGCTGCAGCCGGGATGCGAACCTGGGTTGCTCGGACCACAGGCGACTGCGCTAACCCGTTGACTAACGGGTTGGACCCGTTAGTCGACGGGCTAGCGCATCTGTGATCATTACAATACTAGTTTTCAAACAATTTAAAATGGCCGCTGTCCCAACGCCTGTAAATACTGTAACGCCTCGGTGGTAGTCATGGTGCGTCTGAAACGGCGGCTGTACCCAGACATGTTGGAAAAATTACCAGAAAAACAAGATGGAAATCACATATTGCTAATCTAACAAATGTAACGAGGCCTATAAAACGTGAACGTTGCGAAGGAAATGACGTGAACAACACACATCATAAATAGTGACGTGACACACAAATAACATGCGGTCATGACTGCCCATGGTCGTTTTAGACAGACCTTATCATAACCTTTTCGTGCAGTTGATCTAAAACTAATTTGTATGGGAATATATGAAGTTTTAGGAGCATTCAGGGAGCGGCAGGTCTGTACCTTTTCTTCCACAAAGTGAGATCTGTGAATCGTCCCAACCCCTAATGATTAGCGGCCCCTTGTACACAAGGTCTTTGCCACATTCGCTGCAACGATACAGACTCCTCAGTGTGCATTCTCACGTGTGCGCTCATTTGTAAGTAATGCTTTGCAGCAAACATGGCGGGGGTACGTTTTATTTTGTGTGAATTTTCTCGTGCTGCTGCAATCCTCTAAGTTGGATGAAACGCTTCCCACAAACCTGACAGCTATGGCGCCTTTCCCCCCTGTGGAGCAGCATGTGGTGGGAAAATGACCTCAAGTTGCTGAGAGATTTACCGCACACACTGCAGCTGAAAGACTTGCTGCCCATGTGGATCCTGCGGTGAGATTCGACCTCTCTCTTTAAAACAAATGCTCTATGGCAAACATCACATTTGTGGGGTTTATTCATCACGTGGAGCCTCTCATGACACTTGAAAGACGACTTCAGAGTAAATTCCTTGCAGCAAACGCCACATTTATATGGTTTAATCCCTTCGTGAGCTGCTACGTGGCTTCTGAATGGAATAATGCTGAGGTACAACTTCCCACAAATGTGACAACTGTGAGTTTTCTGGTGACTCTGAAGATGATCCTCCAAAGCCTTCGCAGATTCTGCAGGTTCTCCACACGCCCCGCAAAGATGTCCAGGATCTTCCAGGTGACTCCAGGCGTGTTTGATCAAAATGGTTTCTGACCCATGCAGAGTTCCGCAGACTCTGCAAGCCTGAGTAGGGTTATTTTTCTTAACAGACTCCTCTTGAGACATTTCTACTGATTTCCTTCTCTTGACAACTTGCCCACGATGCTTGATACGACGTTTCCTTGTTGTTTTGGGTGACCACAATTCATAATCGTTCTCCTTCAAGTCCTCATCACTCTCATTCGGTTTCCAGTCGTCATCTCCTTTGTCACCTGGCTCATCACTGTCATCCTGTCTCTGATCTTCTCCACCATTCTGTTCACTGTCGGCTGGATCTGGCACTCCATCTATGTTATCATCTTCTTCTTCGTAGTTTATCTGTTGTTGTTGTTGTTGTGGTTGTACAGCGTTTCTGTCTTGGAGGTCTCTGCTGGGGCTTTCTTCATTCTTAAACTGGTTGGTCACTGACCTGAGAGGACAAATAAAGAATGTCATGATTCTGATTCTGTTCTTCTTTGTATTTGCATCAGGGTGGAGAATGAACATTAATGTTTTTAAACTAAGCAAGATAAATCCTGACTTTTGAAATCTTAAATGATTGCCCTATTTGTCTCAATGCATGCTTGATAATCCAGGTAAGGAAATTCCAGAAAGTTGAGTCAGTTCATCTGGACAAAGTTTAGTGGGAGAAAGGTTTCATCACTCATCTTAGTGATAAGACAGCTGCTAATAGAGAAGAGCTACCTTGTCAGGCGAGGACTCCGTGGTTTACACCCATCTACAGGCCAGTGGCCACTCTTTCAACAATGAGGATGTGCACGTCTTTAGTAATAGACTCATTCTGCCGAAAAGCACCAGAGTGCCACAGGAGGTCATTCCTGCCTGTGGCCATCAAACTTTACAACTCCTCCCTCAGACTCAGACTGTCAGACACTCTTGAGTTAACGGTCATTGGACTGGCCCTGTCAAGTTTTGTTTGTGTTGCTTGTTGTGTGCTGCGGTAGTGCAGTATAGATAAGGTGTTATGTGCACCATGCTTGTTGATATATGTTGTTCTTATTTCTATTTCTTATTTATCTTTTATTTCTATTTGTTTCTGCTTCTATTTTCTTATCTTGTATCTTGTTGGTTTTTAGTTATTAGAGCGCGAGTGTCTGTAAAGAACTCAATTTCCCCTCGGGGATGAATCAAGTATTCTGATTCTGATTCATCCTTGATAGGGAGGAACGCTGGTTTGAACAGGGAGTCAAAGAGGCCATCTATGTGAAGAGGGAACGACCATCCCTGAACCGAGGGGGGGGGGGGGCCTAAGGGCACATCTGTCAAGTCAAGCCATTTTTATTTGTATAGCCCAATATCACAAATTACAAATTTGCCTCAAGGGACTTTACAGCAACACAACATCCTGTCCTCAGACCCTCACATCGGATAAGGAACAACTCCCTCTGTTGCCATCTTACAATGCCGCTATCGCAACTATTGCCCAATCCTCTATGAAAATACATGTGGCCATTTTAACTCTAAATGTCATGCGTATGAAACTGATCGCTGGTTTTGGTTGTGACACAACTGTGCTGTTTATGAGGTTGGGGATACCTGCAGTCAGCTGACACAGACAAAGTCACTTAGATGATTGATGTAACGTTTCTCCCACTAAACGTGGTGTCCAAAGGTGTCTCCAGGTAGCGTGGCGGTCTACTCCGTTGCCTACCAACACGGGCGACTCCACATGTATGGGAGGAGGCATGTGGTAGTCTGCAGCCCTCCCCGGATCGGCAGAAGGGGTGGAGCAGAGACCGGGATGGCTTGGAAGAGTGGGGTAATTGGCCAAGTACAATTGGGGAGAAAAAGGGGGAATAAAGCCAAAAAACGAACTGATTCTACTTTCTGGGGTTTGCCCTATCTGACTAAATAAAGTGTCCAAGTTTCTCAACAATAAAGTAGTCAGTGAAGTTTTCGTATGACTCTAAATCATGTCCGATAACATTTGAATGACGTCTGTTTTCAAAAAAGTGGACCTTTCATTTAACCCACCCATCACCATCAGTTTTTTCAGAAAAGTATTTGCCTATCTGAAAGTTTTAAGTTCCGTCAACCCTCCTTCCCTGCAGACAGGATCTTTTCCTTTTCCTCGCCAAACTTTTATTTTGTGCTAACTTCTGAAAAAAAAATGTACACGGGATTCAGATTTTCATCACAACTACAGACCTCTAAATGATGGTTTTTAGCAAAATACTTTAAGAAGCTGGTCTGTGCTGAAGTTATTTGAAATCCAACCTAAGAAAAAGAGCTTATTAACAACAGCAAACTCCACCTCCCACCTGAACAGTAATAACCAATTAGTGGGGATGATTCTCCAATCTTAATCGGGACAGCTAACCCCCCCCCTTTTCCCCCAGTTGTACTTGGCCAATCACCCCACTCTCCCGAGCCGTCCCGGTCTCTGCTCCACCCCCTCTGCTGATCCGGGGAGGGCTGCAGACTACCACATGCCTCCTCCCATACATGTGGAGTCGCCAGTCGCTTCTTTTCACCTGACATTGAGGAGTTTCACCAGGGGGACGTAGCACGTGGGAGGATCACGCTATTCCCCCCAGTTCCCCCTGCCCCCCGAACAGGCGCCCCGACCAACCAGAGGAGGCGCTAGTTCAGCGACCAGGACACGTACCCACATCCGGCTTCCCACCCGCCCACAGACACGGCCAATTGTGTCTGTAGGGACGGCTGACCAAGGCAACACGGGGATTTGAACCGGCGATCCTCGTGTTGGTAGGCAACGGAATAGACCACCATGCCACTCGGATGCCCATCTGAATAATTTCTAAGATAAAAAGTAAGATTCATTGATTGAAACGCCATTCCCTCTTTTCATTACCTTGCATGTAAACTGGGTGTGGCAGAAGCAGGGGTGGTGTCAAAGCTATAGTTGCTGTTTAGCTGTAAATGATGAGGATCTTCCTCTCCTGCCTAGAAAAGAATTGGAAAAACAATCTTAAATGAAATTTCTGTGTGAGAAAAGTGACTCCTACTCTTTCAAATGATGAATAGCATAACATTAGAGCAAAGGATGGTACTTTTCAAGGATTATAGATAGCTGAAGTTGTCAGTTATTATCATTTGGCGTTATCAAATGTTTATTATAGCAATTTGAACCAAAAACCCAGCCACCGAGGATGCAGCCAGTGCATTCTTAGTGCCCCGACCGCACCCGGATAAATGGGGAGGGTCACATCAGGAAGGGCATCCAGCGTTAAAATCTGCCAAATCAAATATGCGGATCATGAATCAGACTTCCATACCAGATCAGTCGAGGCCCGGGTTACCAATGACCACCACCGGTACTGTTGGCCAGCAGGGTGCCAATGAAAACTGTGCTACTGTTGGGTGAAGGAGAAGGAGAGGGAGAAGGCATGTCCAGAGGCAGCGGGAGAGGAGGAAGGGTAGGAGTGTGGAGGTGAGAGTCAGAACTTTGAATGTTGGCACTATGACTGGTAAAGGGAGAGAGCTGGCTGACATGATGGAGAGAAGAAAGGTAGGCGTACTGTGTGTGCAAGAGACCAGGTGGAAGGGGAGTAAGGCCAGGAGTATCGGAGGTGGGTTCAAACTCTTCTACCATGGTGCGAATGGGAGGAGTAATGGGGTAGGGGTAATTCTGAAGGAAGAGTATGTCAAGAGCGTGCTGGAGGTGAAGAGAGTGTCAGAGTGATGAGTAGGAAGCTGGAAATCGCAGGTATGTTTTCCATTTTGATGAATGTTATCAGCGCATAAGCCCCGCAAGGTGGGTGTGAGATGGAAGAGAAAGAAGAATTCTGGAGTGAGTTGGACGACGTGGTGGAGAGGGAACCCAAGGAGGAGAGAGTGGTGATTGGAGCGAACTTCAATGGACATGTTGGTGAAGGGAACAGAGGTGATGAGGAGGTGATGGGTAGCGATGGTGTCAAGGAGAGGAATGTGGAAGGACAGATGGTGGTGGATTTTGTGAAAAGGATGGAAATGGCTGTGGTGAATACATATTTCAAGAAGAGGGAGGAACACAGGGTGACGTACAAGAGTGGAGGAGAGTGCACACAGGTGGACTATATCTTATGTAGGAGGCGCAATCTGAAAGGGATTGGAGACTGCAAGGTGGTGACAGGGGAGAACATAGCTAGGCAGCATCGGATGGTGGTCTGGAGGATGACTTTGGAGACCAAGAAGAGGAAGAGAGTGACGGCAGAATAAAGGATCCAATGGTGGAAGTTGAAGAAGGAAGACGGCCTGTGGAGTTCAGGGAGGAGTTAAGACAGGCAGTGGGTGGTAGTGAAGAGTTGCCAGATGGCTGGACAACCACTGCAGAAATACACAGCAAAATCGAAAGCGTTAGATTTTCAGTGTTACGGGTTGAGAGTAAAAATACTCATGTTCAGTGTAATTCAACTACAAGAGTTGTTCTTCAAAAAGAGTTGGTGTTGATACAGGGAGTCAAATGTCATTCTGCGAACAACTCTACAGTGCTGATTTCACAAGACAGCTAGTGTTACTCCAGAAGTTAAAGCTGTTCGCGTTTGTCTGAAAGAGGCGGGACACTAGCCAGACACTCTCTTTTCTTGGGACTGGACATGATCAGACATCACTCAAACTGTGACTAGGAACATTCATGTCTAAGTAGATCGAAGCAGATATGTCTATTTAATTAAAGATTCTACCCAGTAGTGTATTTCTGCAGGTAGCTAAAGTTAACTGCCCTTGTTGGTTACATTAGCCAACCAGCTCACCATGCTTAGCTAACAAAGCAGTATAAACCTAATATATGTGTAGCTAAGTGAGATGAATACAGTTATAATTTTCACGTGGCTCATGGCTAACGAAGCTAAATCAGAATGAGCACAACACAGTTATTTTCAGAGCGACGACTCGTTAGCTGCATGTTTGCACCTTCATGCTGTACTCATTCATCACCAGCCGCTTCTCCGGGGTCGGGTGGCGGTGGCAGCAAGCTAAGGAGGGCACTCCAGACGTCCCTCTCCCCAGCAACGCCCTCCAGCTCCTCCTGGGGGATCCCAAGGAGTTCCCAGGCCAGACTGGACATGTAGTCCCTCCAGCGAGTTCTGGGTCTACCCCGGGGTCTCCTCCCAGTTGGCCATGCCCGGTAAACCTCCAAAGGAAGGTGCCCAGGAGGCATCCTGATCAGGGGCCCTAACCACCTCAACTGGCTCTTTCCATACTGTATTAGGATGGGTAAATATACGTATATTGATGTCTCTGTTGTACAGCAATATCTATTAATATGCATATTTATGCGTGATATAGGTTTGCACATTTGTAATTCCAGTGTCGCAGGAATGCAGTAGAGATGTAAACAGATGAAGCACGTTTTCTGTTAAGGTTTCAAGACTTTAAAGCTAGCTAGAGCAATACATCACAGGTGCACGTGTTCTTAACTGTATACTGTATTTGGGTGGGTAAATATGTATTTTTTGTCATTATTGTACGGGAATATTGTTCATACATTGTGCGGTATGCATTTTCTAATATTGGTTAGACACTTTTACATAAAGGGAAACGTGAAGTTACTTAAAAACACATGGAAAGTCTTTATAGCACATTGTGTTGGTCAAGGTGAGATTTGGTGAAAGTCAGAAGTATGTTCAAGTGGCAGAGACCGAAGGAGGCTATGAAGACTACAATACATTTCTTCAGAAAGGTTGGTGTTACTTTTTTCACACGGCCCGATTGTTGCAGTAAACTAATTAGCTGCTACGATGTCAGTTCATGTTATAATGTGATTTTAATATGGTTATATTGCCCCCAATCCGGTTGTGTTATTATGTTGACCAATTGTAGTCATGTCTTGTGAGCAAGTCAGAATGCACAGTTGGTATATTATCTAAAATGTAGAAAAAGAGAAACTGCACACAGCTCAGAATGCTGCCGCTGAAGAAAACAAAGTGTCAATAACAGAAGCATACAAAGGACCACTTTTCTGAATGTAATATTCTGTCAGCCATAGAAACGTTAGGTCTTCCACTACAGACGGAGCTGCGCTTGACAGATGAGTCAGGGACAGAGGTGGATGCAGATGTGTTTGAGGAGCTTGTACAAGCAGGGGACCTTACCATCCATGTGTCCACAGAAGAGTGTACAGGTAAGACTTCGCCTTGTCAGGGACACATGAGGATCATCAACCAGAAGTACTGTGATGCTGACAAGTATAGTGGAGGGGTGAAGGGGTGGTAGTTTCTCTGTCAGTGGGGGCGAACCTGTTGTGCCTTTCTGTGATGGACAGTTTGGCTGACAAGTCATGAAAGTTGTTAGGGGGCCTTGAGCAGTAATATTTTTTCAGCTGTGTGTGTGTTTCTTTTAAGTGTGTTGCAGTTGTGCTTCATCAAGATGTATTGTACGTTTCAGTGGAGTCGCATGTGTCAGACACGTCATCCTCTGTGCCGTCTGATTCCTCTGATGCAACAGTGGTTCTTGAGACGAACCGTGGAGTGAAAAGAAGCCACGCTGATCGGGAATCAGCAAAAGCAGTATATATAGCTACCTCAATTTCTTTAATGAATTAAATTAGTCATTAATCCTCAAACACACAGATATTGTGCAGATGAACTGTGGCCTCGCTGCAGGAAAGGCTAACACGATGACTCATCTTCTGACTCTTCTTCATCTTTAGATGGTGAGAGAGGTTCTCCAGTCTAAGCCAGGGGGAGAAAAAGTCTTGTGTGAATATGACAAGATGAAGACACTGATGGATGGTGCACGGCGACAGATGGTAAAGCTACTGGTGGCGGACATGACCGAAGTTCATGGGTAAGCATTTCATGTCCCCCTGGTGCTCATCCTCTCTCTACAAATGATGTGTGTCCATTTTGAAAACAACTGAGGAATAAGGTGCTTGTCACAGAGCCTTGTTCTATATTTAAAAGCTATTTCATTATTGTGGTCTCCTATTGCAGTAATATAATAAAAGGGGCTTTTATATGGAAACAGATTTGTGTTAGTCTAATAAGACAAAATGTAATTAAATATCTAACAAAAATAAGAATTTGAGAGAGAATAAAACTCGTTATCATCATCATCAGTTCTGTAACCCATGGAGGTGGTAGGAGCACAGCTGATGCCTCAACAGGTTGAGCCATCATTGTGTGTCAGTAGGGGGAGTACCTGGTGGTCCCTATCTCCTCTCCAGGTATGGATGGCTGTTGGTTCACAGAGGAACTCATCCGCCCTTTGACAAGTTTTGTTTTTAGTCCTGCTGGGTGTCCACACACCCTCCTCACAACAACCCAAGGGCTGAAGTGGGGGTGCCGGTTTAGCCGCCGCCGAACTGACGGTTGCAGGTTAACGTCGTACACAGGACCAAATAAAACTGGAAAAAAAGTCATCTCTAAAGTAAAACTTATTAACTTACAAAAGTTCATTAGCCAATGGGGCACACCCCTAAAAAAAACCTGCATGTGAGAGGTGTGTGTGCGAGGGTGTGAATAGCTGGCAGTGTAATCGCAAAACTGACAGGGGCAAAAGTATGACCAGTGAGTGAGTAGCAGAGGGAACTGTATACAGAAGGACATGGTATCAAAAAAGTAAAGGACCAGTATTTTACACGATTACATGAATTATGGGCGCCCGGGTGGCGTAGTGGTCTATTCTGTTGCCTACCAACATGGGGATCTTCGAAGATCCCCATGTTGGTCGGGCGACCCTAGACACAATTGGCCGTGTCTGTGGGTGGGTAGCCAGATGTGGGTATGTGTCCTGGTCACTGCACTAGCGCCTCCTCTGGTCAGTTGGGGCGCCTGTTTGGGGTGAGGGGGGGAATAGCGTGATTCTCCTACGCACTACGTCCCCCTGGTGAACCTCCCCACTGTCAGGTGAAAAGAAGCGGCTGGTGACTCCACATGTATGGGAGGAGGCATGTGGTAGTCTGCAGCCCTCCCCGGATCAGCAGAGGGGGTGGAGCAGAGACCGGGACGGCTCACAAGAGTGGGGTAATTGGCCGGATACAATTGGGGAGAAAAAGGGGGGAAATCCAACAAAAAAAAAGATTACACATTATTTGTTTGCATTAGTAAGGTTTACTTTTGAGATGACCATTTTTTTTGGTTTAGTGAGTTTTATTCTCTCTCAAATTCTTATTGTAGTTTGACATCTAAGGAGTGTTGTTTAATTATAATGGCACCAAACGGATTCCATACTTTTATAATATTTTACAGCTTGAAAAATAATATGTTTTCTACTTTTAAAGGAGGATCCCACCAACCGATGTGCGGACAAAATATGCTCTTGGCATCATCACTCTATTTCCCAACCTCAGAGATCCTTACTCAAAAAATGGATATGTACGTTTGCACATGAATGGTTATATTACAGTTTATGAAGGGAGGTTATTCTGAAGTTGCCCTGTAATGCTGTGACCCCTCAGTTCTGTTTAGTGTTGTTCTTTTTGGATTGTACAGGAGCACTACTATGATGCAGACAGTGGATCTGGCTATTTGGCCTGGAGGATAAAGACAGTCCAGCGCAGCACTGCAGTTCAGTCCCGGAGATGCTCAACCAGCACTGCCTATCGAGACGGTCCAAAGAGCAAGAGGGATTTTCTCCTAACTGACAAGCGACTGTTTGGCGAGGAATGCTGCGAGGCAGCGTCCTTATTGAAGCATACAACTGATGCATCGGTTGGCAAAGAGAAGACCAGGGCAACATTTCAACACCGTCAGACACTGCTTCAAGTCCAGCAAAACTCGTCAACAGTCCTGGATGTGTTCCCACGTTTCCTCAATACCCCTGGCTTGGTAGGAAAGACATACCGTTGTTTGATTAACTTATTTTTAAAAAGAAAAATGATTACTCAAAGTATACACTTTCAGTTACGCAAGCGTGAAAATACTGGAATTTCATTTGTGGATGGTCTTATCTGTCTGTGAGGGGTTGCAAGGACTCAAGGTGTTTCTTCTGTAGATTGACCAAGACTTCACCATGAAGTTTGGGGAGGAGGTTTCTGGCAGACTTTTGGCAAAATGGCCCACTTACTTCAAACCTAGGATCCTGGCAGAGTGCAAGAACCTGATTTCTAATGAGTATGTTGAAGAGCTCTTGTCTGTGCATCAAAACTCAGATGAGTCTGGTAAGCATGGCTCATGAGCTCTTTAAAACATGTCGTTACTAACCTGATCCTGAAAGCTTCAAATCTTGTCTGTGGCATAATCTGGATTTATTTAAGGTTACTTTCAGATGTAAATCTTTCTGGCAATCTTATACTTTCTTCCGCTTTTCCCCTAGGCTGGGACAGTGAGCTGTCAAGCATTCTACTGTTAGTTCACCTACTTCCCCCTACCGCAAAAGGACACAAGAAGAGTCCTAGAATTAGTGCATATCAAGCTGTCAGACATGTTGTGAGATATCTGAGGGTATGCCATGTTTTCATGTGCTTTTATGTAGTTCTTCTGACAATGGCACTTCTTGTAGTGGGGGCACATTTGTTTTTAGTAGTGCAGTCAGCCATTAAAATGTTTCCTCACGGTTCCTCTCTGTTTTTGTTGCAGACTGAAGCCAGTGTTGAGACCTTCCTTGGGAGTTTGGAACCAGGACAGCCCTTCCTCCTGTGTGTCGGTGAACAGAAGAACAACATCCAAAGGTTCTATGTCATTGTTGACCGCAAGGCCATCCCTTGCAAGGCGCAGACATCCCTGGCAGCTTTTGATGAACTCTTCAAGGCACACTTCATCTTCAGTGTTGACTACCATGAATCCCTCAACAGCTTCTATACATTCATCCAAACCACTGTGTTCAACATTGATGTGGGAAGTGCCAAGGAAAGTCCCCGTGTGAAGGAGCTCAGAGCAAGACTGTTGAACACAGACATTTGAGGTGATACACATCCTTGGATGCAAATATGTTGATTTGTTTTCTCACCACAGAAGTTCTGCATTGCTTTGTCAGCGTTTGAGATGTCACCATGGTTTATATCCAGGAAAGACATTAGGTTTGAAATGTGGACAGCCGGGATGTTCTTATTCAGCGTTCAAAAAACACCTTATTGGTTTGCACCAGGACGACACTGTTTCAACAAATACTATCGACAATATGGACACTCAAATGGAAGACAATGAGCCTTCAAATTCTCAGGCGGTCTGTACAGACACTCCAGTAACCACCCAGGTCTCTGTTGACGAGCATCATTTGTTAAACATGTGTGGTTCTGTTGTAGCACGGTTCCAAGCATCAGGTGTTGCTGAGAGCACTGTCCAAGCAGTGGTAGGGTCAGTGGAAGAGCTGGTAGATGATATTCACAGGCAAGCGAGAGACGCAGTTCTCAACCGTACTTCTTCAGAGATTCAAGGCACAGACTTTGAAAAGAAGGTGGAAAGTTGTTTTGAACAACTGGAAAATCCTTTCTCAGTCTTAAGTACAGGAGCCAAACGACAAGCTCTTTGAGGAAAAGTGGGAAACAGTTGAGCCTGTTGAGTATGTTCTTGGGGTGTGATTTGATGTACGTAGAGATCGAACAACCGGAGTTTACAATCAGATCCCTGTACCAGATAAATGTGTGTATGTACCCATCTTGGGAACCCTGAAGTCTATGTTCAAGATCAGTGAATTATGTTAAAGTTCCCAGCAGGCCGATCAACAGGAAGAAGGTATTTTTAAAAATATATGTGATGGTTCAATACTTCAAAAAAAAAAAGATTACTCAAGAATGAAAAAAGAAAAATGAATGAAACACCATCTGTGTGTTCTTTTTTAACACTAAATAGAGTTGCTGCCATATTAACACTATAGAGGATGCAAAATTTAACTCGTGCAGAGTTGATTTGTGTTTCAAAAACACTGTTGGGAGTCAAATTTATAATCCCCAATTCTACTTCCACACGGTACAATATTACTACTAAAGTATACTATATTCCTACAGTACATTACTATTACAATATTATTACAAAGAAGAAAAAAAACATCAGTACAAAAAAGTTTGTAGTTCAAGTGAAACTGTATTTCCAAGCACACCACATGTAACACAGCATTGGCTTTAAAATGACATGACGTCCTAACAACTGACAGCCGGTCCTCAACAGCACGGGTCACAATATGGCGATGTGGCACAATGTGTTTCTTCATCCATCTCATGAGAAAGCTGTTTATCATAGGGTCTGTAGTGAGTCAACTCATCAGTAGAAATAACACAAAACCAATCACTTCTCTCCTCGACACAGTAGGCACTTAAGCGCTCATCAGAATAAAGAGTGTCAACTCTGCAATGGACCCATCGCTAAGCCCCCCCCCCCCCACCCTTAGTTACTGTTGCTAACTTGGACAAGCTACCCAGGCTGACTAGAGTTACAATGGCAGCTCTTGGGGTCAAAACTATATCCCAAGAGGCTATCCATACCTTATGGAGACAGAAGGACCCGATTTTGTCTAGAAGCCATCAAAAAGGACTTCACTATGCCATGGAGGGATATGCACAACATCTACAACTAGATATGGTGGGTGACAAGCTTAAATTGGAGGCGAGAGTTCACAGAACACAATGCAAGAGGGAAAAGCCTCATCTCACGGTCATCACGACTGCAGATAACATCATCCAGGACCAGCATTGTTTGTGCACCACAGGGTAAGATAAATTAATTTACCTTCAATTAACCAACGTTAATCCTGGAGAGGCGCTGAGATGTACGTGCATTAGTTTATTAACTAGCTAGCATTACCCTGTACCTGCGGGAACAAATGTAGACATCCTTGTTTATCTTCGTTACGTTGAGTTGACCGTGTGGTCTGCCACACGGCTTAATCCGACACAGACATTTGGCTGTCTTGTTCTGGTTTGGGAAATGGGATAAAATATACCCCACTGCCCATCCTCTCAGGATACCTCGCATCAGTGTTGCATGTACCCCATGCACATTGTTTGACCATTTTTGTTCAACTTATATCCATAAAACATCACAAAAACCACAACTCCTGATGCAACTCTGGTGCTGCTTAATGGAGTCGTTAGCTCTAGATCAGTGTTTCTCAACCCGGTCCTCAAGGAACCCCTATCCTGCAGATTTTCTTTGCAACCCTGAATAGGTACCTGTCTGTAGTTATTCAACCAATCAGCAATGAAATGTGTCAGATGTTGCACACCTTGCATAATTAAGTGCTGTGAGATGATTGGTTGAGTAAGTACAAGCAGGGCTACCTATGCAGGGTTACAATGAAAATCTGCAGGATAGGGGTTCCTTGAGGACTGGGTTGGGAAAGGCTGCTCTAGCTGTCCGAGTGAGCTCCCGCCTGCATCTGGTACTACACTGCCATTGGCTTGTCTGCGTTCGAGGGGCGGGACTGAGCGATAGGTCCATTTATGATACTGTTGATCTTTCCAGAAACAGGAATTTCCATATTTGTTCTAACACAAACAAACATGCCAACTTGATACTCAGTTCCATAGTTCTTCACCCAATTAGTAGTCGACACATCCGAGTATGCGTTCACATTAAACACTGCACTTAAAGTCCCACCACCCTGCACGCTATCAATCATTTCCTTCCTCACTGGACCAAACTCAAACCTCTGAAAGTTAAAATTCTCCCAGTGCTAGGCTAGCTGTCTCCGGTCTTGTTTTACCAACGCTCTTATGATATTTTTGAAATTCTTAACAGATCTTTTTAAAAAATTATGTTTGGCTTCAAACTTCATGCACCATACATGAAGGAGTGGGCCTATTTTACAAATACACCTTGGATAATGTATCATAAGTCTTCTCTCGGGGAACAAAGATCTGAACAAGTTGTGGTGATCAGATAATACGTCATACCGTCAGTAACAACTGGTGAAAAAACTATATTCACTATCTGAATCAAGAGGAGGAGCAGGTTCCAATAACTGTTATTTCTTTCAACTACATCACCAAAAATAAGGGGAGTGTTTCGCACAAGACACCATGACTGAATAGCATTCAACCCAAGATCTTTGCTACCCTCACCCATTTTCAACCCACTTGGCCCGTTTCTTCTCCCAACAGAACCATAGTTGAAACTTTGAACCCTCTGTGACCATTCCACAGATAGAGGTTTCTCATTAACAAGGTGTTGAAAGACAGTTTCAGTTCATACTGCACCACACCTTCAAGCAAGTCGTGCATGATGTCAACTGCGTAGTTATCCGAGGTGTGAAAAAAAAAGTCATGTATGGAGCGAGCACGTCTTCTTGACACCAAATGTTGATGCCAACATAGGATTTTCCTGTGGCGCTGCACAATGTTCTGTATGGATTTCTTCTGTACGAAAAATCAAGCCAGGGTGACCTTCAGTGAAGACAGACTGAAACTCTTCCTTAGTGGTTAAACAAAACCTACAAGATGATGCAGCGAAGGGCTCAACATAACCAAACAGCCCGTGTAAACCTAGGATGTCACACTTGAATAACAGACCCTAGCAATGGTGAGTCAGAGAAAGGCACTTCTACTCCTTCATTTTCTAGTTTTTTAACATCATTAAGGGGAGGCTTTAGTATTTCGTCACATCCATACTTTTTCAGGTCTTGTGAGTGAAAGAGTGCCACAACATGAACATTCCATCAACACAGAATTGCATTTTGAGGGTACGTTCCCCAATATAAAGTAAATACAACCAACTTCGTATACCTCCTTCTTTGACCCTAAGGGGTTTACGGTCTCAAAATTATCATAATACAGCTGAATCTGTTAAAAAAAAATCATTTTTTTAAAGTATGAACCATCACATACATCTTTAACAATACCTTCTTCCTGTTGATCGGCCTGCAGGAAACTTTCACATAATTCACTGCTCTTGAAGATAGACTTCATGGTTCCCAAGATGGGTACATACACACATTTATCTGGTACAGGGATCTGATTGTAAACTTCGGTTGTTCGATCTCTACGTACATCAAATCACACCCCAAGAACATACTCAACAGGCTCAACTGTTTCCCACTTTTCCTCAAAGAGCTTGTCGTTTGGCTCCTGTACTTAAGACTGAGAAAAGATTTTCTAGTTGTTCAAAACAACTTTCCACCTTCTTTTCAAAGTCTGTGCCTTGAATCTCTGAAGAAGTACGGTTGAGAACTGCGTCTCTCGCTTGCCTGTGAATATCATCTACCAGCTCTTCCACTGACCCTACCACTGCTTGGACAGTGCTCTCAGCAACACCTGATGCTTGGAACCGTGCTACAACAGAACCACACATGTTTAACAAATGATGCTCGTCAACAGAGACCTGGATGGTTACTGGAGTGTCTGTACAGACCGCCTGAGAATTTGAAGGCTCATTGTCTTCCATTTGAGTGTCCATATTGTCGATAGTATTTGTTGAAACAGTGTCGTCCTGGTGCAAACAAATAAGGTGTTTTTTGAACGCTGAATAAGAACATCCCGGCTGTCCACATTTCAAACCTAATGTCTTTCCTGGATATAAACCATGGTGACATCTCAAACGCTGACAAAGCAATGCAGAACTTCTGTGGTGAGAAAACAAATCAACATATTTGCATCCAAGGATGTGTATCACCTCAAATGTCTGTGTTCAACAGTCTTGCTCTGAGCTCCTTCACACGGGGACTTTCCTTGGCACTTCCCACATCAATGTTGAACACAGTGGTTTGGATGAATGTATAGAAGCTGTTGAGGGATTCATGGTAGTCAACACTGAAGATGAAGTGTGCCTTGAAGAGTTCATCAAAAGCTGCCAGGGATGTCTGCGCCTTGCAAGGGATGGCCTTGCGGTCAACAATGACATAGAACCTTTGGATGTTGTTCTTCTGTTCACCGACACACAGGAGGAAGGGCTGTCCTGGTTCCAAACTCCCAAGGAAGGTCTCAACACTGGCTTCAGTCTGCAACAAAAACAGAGAGGAACCGTGAGGAAACATTTTAATGGCTGACTGCACTACTAAAAACAAATGTGCCCCCACTACAAGAAGTGCCATTGTCAGAAGAACTACATAAAAGCACATGAAAACATGGCATACCCTCAGATATCTCACAACATGTCTGACAGCTTGATATGCACTAATTCTAGGACTCTTCTTGTGTCCTTTTGCGGTAGGGGGAAGTAGGTGAACTAACAGTAGAATGCTTGACAGCTCACTGTCCCAGCCTAGGGGAAAAGCGGAAGAAAGTATAAGATTGCCAGAAAGATTTACATCTGAAAGTAACCTTAAATAAATCCAGATTATGCCACAGACAAGATTTGAAGCTTTCAGGATCAGGTTAGTAACGAAATGTTTTAAAGAGCTCATGAGCCATGCTTACCAGACTCATCTGAGTTTTGATGCACAGACAAGAGCTCTTCAACATACTCATTAGAAATCAGGTTCTTGCACTCTGCCAGGATCCTAGGTTTGAAGTAAGTGGGCCATTTTGCCAAAAGTCTGCCAGAAACCTCCTCCCCAAACTTCATGGTGAAGTCTTGGTCAATCTACAGGAGAAACACCTTGAGTCCTTGCAACCCCTCACAGACAGATAAGACCATCCACAAATGAAATTCCAGTATTTTCACGCTTGCGTAACTGAAAGTGTATACTTTGAGTAATCATTTTTCTTTTTAAAAATAAGTTAATCAAACAATGGTATGTCTTTCCTACCAAGCCAGGGGTATTGAGGAAACGTGGGAACACATCCAGGACTGTTGACGAGTTTTGCTGGACTTGAAGCAGTGTCTGACGGTGTTGAAATGTTGCCCTGGTCTTCTCTTTGCCAACTGATGCATCAGTTGTATGCTTCAATAAGGACGCTGCCTCGCAGCATTCCTCGCCAAACAGTTGCTTGTCAGTTAGGAGAAAATCCCTCTTGCTCTTTGGACCGTCTCGATAGGCAGTGCTGGTTGAGCATCTCCGGGACTGAACTGCAGTGCTGCGCTGGACTGTCTTTATCCTCCAGGCCAAATAGCCAGATCCACTGTCTGCATCATAGTAGTGCTCCTGTACAATCCAAAAAGAACAACACTAAACAGAACTGAGGGGTCACAGCATTACAGGGCAACTTCAGAATAACCTCCCTTCATAAACTGTAATATAACCATTCATGTGCAAACGTACATATCCATTTTTTGAGTAAGGATCTCTGAGGTTGGGAAATAGAGTGATGATGCCAAGAGCATATTTTGTTCGCACATCGGTTGGTGGGATCCTCCTTTAAAAGTAGAAAACATATTATTTTTCAAGCTGTAAAATATTATAAAAGTATGGAATCCGTTTGGTGCCATTATAATTAAACAACACTCCTTAGATGTCAAACTACAATAAGAATTTGAGAGAGAATAAAACTCACTAAAGCACAAAAAATTGGTCATCTCAAAAGTAAACCTTACTAATGCAAACAAATAATGTGTAATCTTTTTTTTTGTTGGATTTCCCCCCTTTTTCACCCAAATTCTATCTGGCCAATTACCCCACTCTTCCGAGCCGTCCCGGTCTCTGCTCCAGCCCCTCTGCTGATCCGGGGAGGGCTGCAGACTATAACATGCCTCCTCTGATACATGTGGAGTCACCAGCCGCTTCTTTTCACCTGACAGTGAGGAGGACGTAGTGCGTGGGAGAATCACGCTATTCCCCCCCTCACCCCGAACAGGCGCCCCAACTGACCAGAGGAGGCGCTAGTGCAGCAACCAGGACACATACCCACATCTGGCTTCCCACCCACAGACACGGCCAATTGTGTCTAGGGTCGCCCGACCAACATGGGGATCTTCGAAGATCCCCATGTTGGTAGGCAACAGAATAGACCACTACGCCACCCGGGCGCCCATAATTCATGTAATCGTGTAAAATACTGGTCCTTTACTTTTTTGATACCATGTCCTTCTGTGTACAGTTCCCTCTGCTACTCACTCACTGGTCATACTTTTGCCCCTGTCAGTTTTGCGATTACACTGCCAGCTATTCACACCCTCGCACACACACCTCTCACATGCAGGTTTTTTTCAGAGGTGTGCCCCATTGGCTAATGAACTTTTGTAACTTAATAAGTTTTACTTTAGAGATGACTTTTTTTTCCAGTTTTATTGGTCCTGTGTACGACGTTAACCTGCAACCGTCAGTTCGGCGGCGGCTAAACCGGCACCCCCACTTCAGCCCTTGGGTTGTTGTGAGGAGGGTGTGTGGACACCCAGCAGGACTAAAAACAAAACCTGTCAAAGGGCGGATGAGTTCCTCTGTGAACCAACAGCCGTCCATACCTGGAGAGGAGATAGGGACCACCAGGTACTCCCCCTACTGACACACAATGATGGCTCAACCTGTTGAGGCGTCAGCTGTGCTCCTACCACCTCCATGGGTTACAGAACTGATGATGATGATGATGAGTTTTATTCTCTCTCAAATTCTTATTTTTGTTAGATATTTAATTACATTTTGTCTTATTAGACTAACACAAATCTGTTTCCATATAAAAGCCCCTTTTTATTATATTACTGCAATAGGAGACCACAATAATTAAATAGCTTTTAAATATAGAACAAGGCTCTGTGACAAGCACCTTATTCCTCAGTTGTTTTCAAAATGGACACACATCATCTGTAGAGAGAGGATGAGCACCAGGGGGACATGAAATGCTTACCCATGAACTTCGGTCATGTCCGCCACCAGTAGCTTTACCATCTGTCGCCGTGCACCATCCATCAATGTCTTCATCTTGTCATATTCACTCAAGACTTTTTCTCCCCCTGGCTTAGACTGGAGAACCTCTCTCACCATCTGAAGATGAAGAAGAGTCAGAAGATGAGTCATCGTGTTAGCCTTTCCTGCAGCGAGGCCACAGCTCATCTGCACAATATCTGTGTGTTTGAGGATTAACGACTAATTTCATCCATTTAAGAAATTGAGGTAGCTATATATACTGCTTTTGCTGATTCCCGATCAGCGTGGCTTCTTTTCACTCCACGGTTCGTCTCAAGAACCCCTGTTGCATCAGAGGAATCAGACGGCACAGAGGATGACGTGTCTGACACATGCGACTCCACTGAAACGTACAATACATCTTGATGAAGCACAACTGCAACACACTTAAAAGAAACACACACACAGCTGAAAAAATATTACTGCTCAAGGCCCCCTAACAACTTTCATGACTTGTCAGCCAAACTGTCCATCACAGAAAGGCACAACAGGTTCGCCCCCACTGACAGAGAAACTACCACCCCTTCACCCCTCCACTATACTTGTCAGCATCACAGTACTTCTGGTTGATGATCCTCATGTGTCCCTGACAAGGCGAAGTCTTACCTGTACACTCTTCTGTGGACACATGGATGGTAAGGTCCCCTGCTTGTACAAGCTCCTCAAACACATCTGCATCCACCTCTGTCCCTGACTCATCTGTCAAGCGCAGCTCCGTCTGTAGTGGAAGACCTAACGTTTCTATGGCTGACAGAATATTACATTCAGAAAAGTGGTCCTTTGTATGCTTCTGTTATTGACACTTTGTTTTCTTCAGCGGCAGCATTCTGAGCTGTGTGCAGTTTCTCTTTTTCTACATTTTAGATAATATACCAACTGTGCATTCTGACTTGCTCACAAGACATGACTACAATTGGTCAACATAATAACACAACTGGATGGGGGGCAATATAACCATATTAAAATCACATTATAACATGAACTGACATCGTAGCAACTAATTAGTTTACTGCAACAATCGGGCCGTGTGAAAAAAGTAACACCAACCTTTCTGAAGAAATGTATTGTAGTCTTCATAGCCTCCTTCGGTGTCTGCCACTTGAACATACTTCTGACTTTCACCAAATCTCACCTTGACCAACACAATGTGCTATAAAGAAAACAAAGTACCCTCATGAACAGTCTACAAGCTTTTTTAAGTTATCTTATGGTTTTGTTTTTACCTTTATCATAACTGTAGTGAGAGAGACGGGAAAGTTGGGGAGAGAGAGAGGGGATGACATGCAGCAAATGGCCCCGGGTCGGACCCGAACCTGGACCAGTACGGTACAGTACGGTAAGGACTGAGTCTTCATGGCATGCACTTCAACCAGGTGAGCCACCGAGGCGCCAGCAGTCTACAACTTAATAAATCAAATCACATTTTCATTGTGCTTGGGTGACACCATGTTTAAGTCACTAAATGCCCCATGCTAGCAAACACAGTCTCAGCTGCACACTGTAGCCTGCCGAGCTACATGGCAGCCCTGCTCACACTCCTCCACGCACGGCTTCTCCGATCAGATTTATACATGAAGGGAAATAAAATTGCAACTCCGTAACGTAAAAATGCTACTACACTGACTTCCATGTGTTTTTAAGTGACTTAACTTCACATTTTCAACAAAAACAGCAAAAGTGCAGAGAGCAGAGTGAATACGCAGCGTACGGTGAAAAATCCTGACACACAGAGGAAGTAAAGCTAATGGAAGGGCGGCAAGTGCAGTTCGTAAAATGAGATGCTCGCTAGACTTCCGGTGATAACCCCCCAACATTTCCCTCCATGTAAAAGTGGCTAACCTTAACATGAACCCCAATATACTTACTTAAACAATTTAATAAAAACACCCGGGAGACACCAGCAACACTTCACGGACATAGGCAACATGATAGCGGAAATGCTAACCTGCATCCTTCAAAATAAAAGCCTGAGCTTCCAGAATACAGAATTCTTCCAAAATGTACAATCCCGGTTCATAATATAGTGCAACAACATCACATTGCTACATTAAACTTGCAGTTGAGGACAGTTAAGTGATCAGTCATACAGTTATAGTTAAGTGGTTTGAGGTAACGGAAGTGAGTGAACCTCCATGAACAATCTAAAAACGTCCAACATATAGGTTACTATTTTTATGTAAAAACGTCCAATATTGGAAAATGCATACCGCGCAATGTATGAACAATATTTCCGCACAATGACGACAAAAAATACATATTTGCCCACCCAATTACAGCATGCAGCTAAGAACACGTGCACCTGTGATGTATTGATCTGAAACCTTCACAGAAAACGTGCTTCATCTGTTTACATCTCTATTGCATTCCTCCGACCTTGAAATTACAAATGTGCAAACCTATATCAAGCATATATGCATATTAATAGATATTTCTGTACAACAGAGACATCAACATATATTTACCTATCCTAATACAGCACGAAGTTGCAAACATGCAGCTAACGAGTCGTCGCTCTGAAAATAACAGTGTTGCGCCCATTCTGACTTAGCGTCGGTAGCCATGACGGTCCAGTGTGCTGCTTATTCTAATTTCTTCATGAGAAAATTATTACCCCGTCTTGGAAGGAAGCAATTATTACCATTTTACCTAAGGAAGGCAAAGAATGATGTAAAACTTTTAGGCCGATCTCACTTTTAAACGTAGACTACAAGTTATTCACCTCAATCATTTGCAAAAGATTTGAGACTTGTGTAGCAGACCTAATCAGTGAAGATCGAACTGGATTCATTAGAGGGTAACAAACACAGGACAATATTAGAAGAACCTCCACATTGTAGACAAAGCTAAAAAAAGGGTACAAGTACAGCTCTGGTTAGTTTGGATGCAGAAAAAGTTTTGTTTTTTTTCTGCTCCACCCCCTCTGCCAACCGGGGGAGGGTGTGAATAGCTGGCTGTTATTTATGTATTTTTATATGAAGTACTGAAGAGGTTTGGCTTCAATGCAAATGCAATTCGGTGTATTAAAACTATTTATCATGAGCCTACAGCTAGGATTAAGGTAAACGGAAGCCTGTCTAATAGGATTCAACTGGAGAGAGGTTCAAGACAAGGCTGTTGTCTTTCTCCTACTCTCTTTGCTTTATATGCCGAACCCTTAGCACAAGCAGCAAGGCAAGAGTGAAGACCTGCAGGGTGTTAATATAGGGAGGAAACAACATATCATTAGTCTTTTCGCAGATGATGTTATCATTTCTCTCGAACAACCCGATGTATCTTTCCCAAACCTAATGAACCTGCTTGAAATAGATGGACAATACTCAGGGTATAAATTGAATATAACAAAAACACAAATTCTTTTATTTAATTATTCTCCATCCCAACAAATCAGAGATGCATATAATCTGAAATGGAACTCTGAATGAAGTACCTTGGTGTGACTATAACCAAAACACTTTCCAACATGTTTGAAACCAATTATAACAAAATTGATGAAAACATCCAAAAGGACATTGAAAGGTGGTCTACCCTCACTACTGTATTTATTCCAATCTCTCCCAATTAATGTTCCCCAAAACAAATTCATAGCCTGGGATAAGATGATCTCTAGATTCATTTGGAACAGCAAAAAGCCAAGAATAAAATTTACGACACTCCAACTGCCTAAAAGTAAAGGGCGAATGGCTTTACCAAATCTTAGGGAATATTTTTATGCAGCCCAACTTAGACCTCTGACCTGTTGGTGTAGACCTGACTATGAATCTCGATGGAAAGCAATGGAAAGGGTTACCAGACCCAGATTTTGGTGGGAGACAAATATTTAATAGAGGCAATGAAACATGTTATGAATCCAATAGTAGCATTTACGTTCAAAATATGGAATTTTATAGTGAAAAAATATAAATTCAAGGGAGGGGTTCGCACACTGAGGTGGTTTGCATATGACTCAAAGTTTAAGCCAGGGGTGACTGATGCAATATTCAAAGAATGGGCACAAAAAGGCATTACAGCAATGTGTACAGTTCTAGAAAATGGTGAATTTATGAGCTTCCAAGATTTAAAGGCAAAATATGGTCTCGGAAACAAAGATTTTTTTTAGATACATGCAGCTAAGAGACTACTTTACAGAACAGATAGGTCGGAACCAGATGAAACTTCAAATAATGTGATTGAGGTGATTGTGGATGCATACAAACAGAAGGGGCTTAGGGTCATCCCTGCTTTATACCAAGCTTTGGGGGGAAGCAGGGGGGACTCAACGCTCTACGTAAAAGCAAAATGGGGAGCAGCGTTAAAGATTCAGATAACAGAGGAAGAATGGTACCAAAAGTGTGAGACACAATGTACATCCACAAACTCACAAATATGGAGGGAATTCTGCTGGAAGAATTTAACTCGCTTTTTCATAACACCCAAAATAAAAAGCAGCAACTTGCTGCACAACAACAGTGCTGGAGGCTGTGTGGGAGCATGGAGGCTGACCACTCGCATATTTTCTGGAAATAGACAAAAATAAAGTTATATTGGGAGAATGTAAATGTAGGTATCAACAATATTTTGTGATATGAAATCCCAAACACCTGCCCTGCAATGTATCTTGGTAACACTGATGATGTTGTGATGGGAGAAGATCTCTACTTGACTAAAGTTTTACTTGCAGCAAGTAAGAAAGCCGTTACCACAAACTGGCTTAATGTTAACTCTCCAAAACAGCAACAGTGGAGGGAAATTGTCCAAGACATTTTTGTTATGGAAATGCGGACATACATTTTGAGAGTCCAAGAGAATATATTTAAAAAGAACTGGAAAAATTGAACATTTATATGGGAAATGACAGACTAAACAAATACCCAATTAAAATATTTATGTGAAGAGTCCAGACAACTATTTGTTATTTTTAATTATTTTTATCTGTAAGTATATTTTACTGTATTCTTTGTTGTGTTGATGTTGTTGTACTATTCTGTTTATATCTTTTTGAAAACTTAATAAAAACTTAAATGAGAAAAAAAAAGAAAATTATCACTGTATTCATCCCACTTAGCTACACATACGTATATTAGGTTTATCCTGCTTTGTTAGCCAAGCATTAGTTTTGTTAGCTAATGTTAGCTAATCAACAAGGATAGTTAACCTTAAATACACTACTGGGTAGAAAAATTAATTAAATAAACATATCTGCTTAGATTTACTTACACATGTATGTTCCTAGTCACAGTTTGAGTGACGTCTGATCATGTCCAGTCCCAAGAAGAGAGAGCATCTGGCAAGTCTCCCGCCTCTTTCAGACAAACACAAACGGCTTTGACTTCTGGAGTAACACTAGCTGTCTTGTGAAAGCAACACTGTAGAGTTGTTTGCAGAATGTGACTTTGACTCCCTGTATCAACACCAACTCTTTTTGAAGAATAACTCTCTTGTAGTTGAATTACACTAAACATGAGTTGAAATGACTATATTTTTACTCTCAACTCTACACTGAAAATCTAACACTTCTGATTTTGCCGTGTGCTGATCCAGGGAGGGCTGCAGACCACCACATGCCTCCTCTGATACACGTGGAGTCGCCAGCCGCTTCTTTTCACCTGACAGTGAGGAGTTTCACCAGGGGGAGGTAGCACGTGGGAGGATCACGCTATTCCCCCCAGTTTCCCCTCCCCCCTGAACAGGCGCCTCAACTGACTAGAGGAGGCGCTAGTGCAACAACCAGGACACATACCCACATCTGGCTTCCCACCCGCAGACACGGCCAATTGTGTCTGTGGGGATGCCCGACCAAGCCGGAGGTAACACGGGGATTCAAACCAGCGATCCCCATGTTGGTAGGCAACAGAATAGACCGCCATGCTATCCGGATGCCTCAGTTGGACTATTTACCTTCAGTCGGATGTACACGGCTGTATTTCCTCCTCCCCTGGGCCCAAGAGCTTTAAAGATATTCTCTGGCGTCAGTGTCTCCAGTTTTAAAGGTTCTAGTTTCCTGAACTTGTTGATTGTGAAGATGCCAAAAGGTTTGTCATCTCCAGCCAGCTGAGGAAAGGTGGTCTTCAGCAGGATCAGGAAGTCGGGCTCCTGGAGACCAAGGGGACACTTCACCTCGAACACTGGAAATTTCTGTAACACTGACACAAAGAAGAATTCAAAACAAGGTTAGAGGTCATCTAGATTAAAACAGCAGTTACGTAAACTGCCTAAAAGTATGACATCAGCCATAATATCTTTAAACATTCAGTACATGTTTTTAATTCAGTCAGACTCAGTTTTAAAGTGTTACAATGTTAGGAGTGTCATTTTTTCAGCTTCAGAAGTATAATTTGATTTGTAATAACTGTTTTAGCGCCCCCTCTATGAGTACAGCCAATTCCACAGGTAAGATTCTTTATTGAGCACTAGCTAGCTTGCCAACCTGCATAATGTTTCTAGGCAACTATTCAAAAACAGAACAGCTGATAGACCGATGACTCCTCACAGAGTACTTTTGCCAGCAGCCATACCAATGTGTACCCTGGCTCTGCCGAATGATGGAAGCTAAGCAGGTATGAGCTTGGCTAGTACTTGGATGGGAGACCTCCTGGGAAAATGACTTGCTGCTGGAAGTGGTGTTGGTGGACCAGTAGGGGGCAGTCCTCCCTCTGGTCCTAATAAAGAAAAAGAAAAAAAGCCAATGCCTCAGTGCAATGACGGGGACACTGTGCTGTAGGAGATGCCGTCCTTCAGGTGAGACGTTAAACTGAGGTCCCGACTCACTGTGGTCATTAAAGATCCCAAAGTAGGAGGTTCCCCAGTGTCCTGGCAGAATTCCCAACCTGGCTCTCTCCATCTGGCCACCTTATCAACCCCCCATGTAATTCACTCATGATCCCTTCCTCTCAACCTCAGGCTGATGTGTGGTGAGCGTTCTGGCGCACAATGGCTGCTGTGCATGACCCAGGTGGTGCTGCACATTGGCGGTGTTTGAGGTAAGTTTCCCCCTTCAATGTGAAGCACTTTGGGTGTCTAGATCAAGTTCTATATATATATGTAATCCATCATAATTATTATTATTACCTGTATATGTAGGTACTCTGAGGGGAGTGGGGATGTGAAAAACATAAAATAGATAAAAACAAAACTTAGGCTAATTTGTGTCACGAGGCTCAGCACAATTCCTTGTATAATTAATTCTGGCCCTACTTGGCTCCATTGCGTCACGCCCTGTCAGGCTTGGGCTGACTTTGAAAACATTTTTTTTTTTTAATGCCCCCCCCCCTTTTCCTCCCCAATTGTATTTGGCCAATTACCCCACTCTTCCGAGCTGTCCCGGTCACTGCTCCAGCCCCTCTGGCGATCCTGACTATCACATGCCTCCTCCCATACATGTGGAGTCGCCAGCCACTTCTTTTCACCTGACAGTGAGGAGTCTTGCCAGGGGGACGTAGTGCGTGGGAGGATCACGCTATTCCCCCCAGTTCCCCCTCCCCCCTGAACAGGCACCCCGACCGACCAGAGGAGGCGCTAGTGCAGCGACCAGAACACACACCCAAATCCGGCTTCCCACCCGCAGACACAGCCAATTGTGTCTGTAGGAGGCCCAACCACGCCGGAGGTAACACAGGGATTCGATCTGACGATCCATGTGTTGGTAGGCAACGGGACGCACTGTACAGTTCCAAGGTATGGCTATATGAAGGTGAAATATTTACATATTTATGACGATGATGACATTTATGCAATTACTACATTAAATGCATTCCATTGGTTGTATTGGTGGGCGCAGGTACTACCATCGCCAGGTGTGGGTAGAAAGAAGGTGCACTACTGGCGATGGTACAGGAAACGGGATTTTTGTGTTAACTTCAAACCTTCTGTTGTATCAGACATATGACATATATGACAATAAAGCTCCTAAAAATTACCATTTTTTGAGAGTCTGTTTTTCGATGAGGGATCCAGTATGCCCATCCGCAGGGTAAGGTGGGATTCATCTGCGCTGATCCAAGATCTCCTCGGCGTGATCGATTCAGACTCAACCTTTGGAGACCAGTATCTAATTGAGGACAATCAGCAGGAGGGTAGAGAATGGATTTTATGGTAGTTAATTTGTAAATTTGATAAACTCTAAAACTTTATTTGGGGGCTGTAAAGGCTCCAAATATCGATAGGATATCTACACACAAGTGTACATATCCTGAAAGTCTGGGTGATAAATGACATCAAGGTTACAGTCTGTGTTATGGCTGTGAGCTAACCAGTAAATGTTGGTTTACGTTAGTCTGGTCATGAGATCGTTTAACAGATAACTTCATCACTTTGAAGACACCATCTATTCTAAACATCTAGTTAATTGATAAAACAATGAAAGTTTTAAACCTGGAAGGTATTTGATAATCTGGGTCCTCCTCCAGACTCTTCTGACATTGACTGGGGGTCGGTGCCGGGCCCTCAGGGAACTCTTTCTCTTCCTTCTCCTCTTTACAGACAGGTAAGAGGTGCAGGCTTTCTGTGTTCGTGCACCCTGAGTGTAAATGGACGATTCTGCATTAAAATCCTTTCTTCATAAATATCTTGGCCAGATCATAAGACGCAGAATGGAACCATTTCTGGGTGAAAATGAAGAAAATGGGTGAAATAAGCTGCTCAAGAAAAATCTGTGTTAAACTGACAACAAAACGTGAAAGTTTATTTTAGTTTTTTTGGATTTTCTCCCCAATTGTATCTGGCCAATTACCCCACTCTTCTGATGAGCCGTACCGGTCACTGCTCCACCCCCTCTGCTGATCCGGGGAGGGTTAAAGACTACCACCTACCTCCTCCCATACATGTGGAGTCACCAGCCACTTCTTTTCACCTGACAGTGAGGAGTTTCACCAGGGGGACGTAGCGCGTGGGAGGATCACGCTATTCCCCCCCCCCCGTTCCCCCTCCACCCAAACAGGTGCCCCCACCAACCAGAGGAGGCGCTAGTGTAGTGATCAGGACACATACCCACATCCAGCTTCCCACCCACAGACACGGCCAATTGTGTCTGTAGGGACGCCCGACCAAGCCGGAGGTAACACGGGGATTCAAACCGATGATCCACGTGTTGGTAGGCAGCGGAATAGACCGCTACGCTACTCGGATGCCTCCCGCAGCTCCTCCTTTAATGTTGCTGTAGGCCTCTTGGCAGCCTCCCTGACCAGTTTTCTCCTTGTCTTCTCATCAGTTTTGGAGGGACGTCCTGTTCTTAGTAATGTCCCTATTGTGCGATATTTTCTCCACTTGCTGATGGTTGTCTTCACTGTGTTGCATGGTCTATCTAATGCCCTGGAAATTCTTTTCTACCCCTCTCCTGATCGACACCCTCCAACAACGAGATCCCGTTCATGCTTTGTAAGCTCTTTGTGGACCATGGCTTTTGCGGCTGAATGCAGCCCAGAAGATGTCGGGAAAATGCTACAGGAACAGCTGAACTTCATTTGGGGTTCATCACAGTCACTTCAGTTGATGACAGGTGTTGACTGACTACTATTTCACATGAGCTTGAATGTGATTGGTTCATTCGGAAAACAGCAACATCCCCAATTATGCGTGCACACTTGTGCACAAGTTTTTTCCCTAAAATGTTTTCCACTTTATTTTTATCGGTTGCAAGCTCACATTAGAAGTGGAAAACGCTCTGACACGATTTGTCTTGGTTTAATTTTTTTACATCACAGAAACCTGCCGTTTTAACAGGGGTGTGTAGACTTCTTATAGCCACTGTATTTAGTTCACGGCCTTCACTAAGAAGTGCGCATCTGGCAACTCGTCTTTTGTTGTGTTTGGCTTTTTCTCCTTTTGCGGTCTTTCTCTTCTCTGTTCTTTCTCTCTTTCTGTCTGGGAAACAATTACTTTCGCTGAGCTGCTGAGGAAACCTTCATCTCTGATGTCCTGATGCTTCATAAGGCTGTGCCCAACCGGAGGGCCTGGGACTGATCCCTTTATCCAGTCATACCTGCCTAAGAACCTTTGAGCAAGATAATTCACCTCCTACCTGTTCCAGGACAACCGCACTAACCGACTGACCCCTGACCCCAACCGGACAGAGAATAAACACTGTTCCCCCATCTTAGATTAATAAAGTATATGAAGAATATTAAAACAAACCTGACTTATCTTCTGATTCTATCTGTTGTGTACTCGCTGAGTCGCTGGTAAGAGGAACTGTGATGTCACTTCCTCCTTTCTGAAACACAGTGGTTTCTGACCTGAGAGCAGAAATATAAAAGATTTCATAATTGTATGACTCCATATAAATGTCACTTGACAGGGCGTCCAGATAACATAGCGGTCTATTCCGTTGCCTACCAACCCCCCCCCCCCTCACACACACACTTTTTCTCCCCAATTGTACCTTGCCAATTACCCCCCTCTTCCGAGCCATCCCAGTCTCTGCTCCACCCCCTCTGCTGATCTGGGGAGTGCTGCAGACTACCACATGTCTCCTCCAGTACATGTGGAGTCACCAGCCGCTTCGTTTCACCTGACAGTGAAGAGTTTCACCAGGGGGACGTAGCGCGTTGGAGGATCACGCATTCCCCCAGTTTCCCCTCCCCCCTGAACAGACGCCCTGACCAGAGGAGGCGCTAGTGCAGCGACCAGGACACATACCCACACCCGGCTTCCGTCCCGCAGACACGGCCATTTGTGTCTGTAGGGACGCCCGATCAAGCCGGAGGTAACATGGAGATTCGAACTGGCGATCCGCGTGTTGGTGGGCAATGGAATAGACCGCCACGCTACCTGGACGCCCCACAAGCAGGAGAATTCTAATGCCTCCAACCTCCGCAGGCTGTTCTCCACCTTCATAACTGATCATCACATAAAGGACAACCTAAGGAAGCATCATGAAATCAAACCGTAAAGTTTGCAAATGCAAGCATATGGAAGGGGACAGTGCAACACTGCCAGGGCTAGGGACCATTCAACATCATGGGATCAAGGTCAAACTTTATCATCAACACTAGAACGCTCATGGCGGTCCTTTTGATGGTTTTGGATTTTCAAAGTTTACTAACTTTGTGGGGGGGGGGAAAGATACAGACCTACCGCTCCCTGAATGCTCCTAAAACTGCATATATTTGCATTAAAATGGGTTTTAGATCAATTGTACAAAAAAAAGTTACGATAAGATCTACCTAAAACGACCATGAGCCGTCAACATCACCGCTCGTAATTTGCGGGTGATGGTGCGTGTCATGTCAGTATTTATGACGTGTGTTGTTGCATCACTTCCTGCGTGAAGCTCATTGCTCTGTCCTAGAAACACACTAGCGCCCTCCAGCGCAGACAAATAGTCTAAACTAGATTTTTGATTATTGCCAACATGTCTGGTTACAGAGGCCGTTACAGACGCACCATGACTACCACCGAGGCATTGCGGTATTTACAGGCGTTGGACAGCGGACATTTTAAATTGTTTGAAAAATAGTAAATGTTAATTTTGGTGTCTGTTAGTGTCATAACTGACACACTAACATATGTCACGCATTAATATCTCTACTGGGTATTTAACTTGACACAATACCGAGTTTAAAAACCAGCGGTCGTTCTGACTGCCCATGGTTGTTTTAGGTAGGAGTGAAATCCCAGTCGTTCTAGTGTTAATCCCCTAAGTTTAAACATACTACGAGTTTGTTTTTGTGGGATGTCAAACATGAACACATATTGGGACATGAAAAATTAACTAACTGTATCCACCAATATCTAAGGCAGACTGGTCACGACCCCCCCGAGCACAGAAATAAATGAATGAATATGTATATCATTCTGTAAGTTAAGGATAAGGAGATTGATGGTCATCTTTCTGTATGGGCCGCATATTTGATTTGACAAAGATTTTACACCGGATGACCTTCCTAACCATATAACCATATAGAACCATATAGAACCATATAACATAGTGTTATATGGTTTGGAGACAGTGGCACTGATGAAAAGACAGGAGGTGGAGCTGGAGGTGGCAGAGTTGAAGATGATAAGATTTTCATTGGGAGTGATGAAGAAGGACAGGATTAGGAACGAGTATATTAGAGGGACAGCTCAGGTTGGACGGGTTGGAGGCAAAGCAAGAGAGACAAGATTGAGATGGTTTGGATATGTGTGGAGGAGAGATGCTGGGTATACTGGGAGAACTTAGACTGCTTTTACTGTTATTGCCTCATATGCATGTCTCACACATATTATCAACACTCAGCACATGTAGAGACACGTGACCTTCCCTCCATCTTTTCATTACCTTGAGAGTGAGCAGGGTGAGTCGAAGACACAGGTAACATTGCTGTTTTCCTTTACAGGACCAAGATCCTCCTCTCCTGCCTAGAAGAAATTAAAAAGAAGTTTCCTAAATAAAATTTCTTTATAAGAACAGGGAAGAAAGCATCCTACCAACAAATTTATAATTTTATTTGATTGATACACTAAAAAAATACAGATACAACATAAGAACATGGACCAGAAATAAAAGGGCAGACCAGAGGGCGATATGACAGTACAAGTGGTTATAAAGGCTGAAGTGAATCTTACATTATATTATTGCTCTTAAAAAAACACTTCTGGAAGGTTCAGACAAAACCTGGTGAATTGTGGACTATAACGCCTGCAACTTGAGTAACCTGCTGCTGTGCAGAACGCAGCGGTGGACATTATTGTTCAAATGGGCCGGCCATTTCCTGACAGCACAGTACACTGCTACTGTGGTGACTGGTAATGAATGACGACGCTTTGCCATTTAAATAAACCCTAAGTAGCAAAAGGAGCCAGTCAGCATAGCATATTGATCTGGTATAATTACATTATCATTGGTATTCACTAGGATTTCCAAGGTTATGTTTTGTCCAAGCCCTTTTTTAAATTTCCATCTATATACTGAGCGAAGGTTGTGCCATTAAGTTTGGGATTTTCAGATGCTATGAAAACCAGCTTCTCCATTACGACACTTCAGCCAACTGATCAGCATGCCCATGCTCTACTCTATCTGACTGGTTCTTGGCTGTGGCATGCCACAATCACTGAACTCTGCCGACTTGGGTGGAGACGGCATGCTCTCCCATGTGCAGCGACAGGCAGGCTGATGCTGCAGTCAAGTCAAGTCGAGCTTCACTGCCATCTCAGCCGCTAGTGCAGCAATCAGCTTCCCACCCGCAGACACAGCCAATTGTGTCTGTAGGGATGCCCGACCAAGCCGGAGGTAACACGGGGATTCGAACCGGCGATCCCCGTATTGGTAGGCAACAGAATAGACTGCCACACCACCCAGACACCCCATTTCTGCATTATGTTTGCAAAAGATGATTTTCTGGTTTTATTTGATAATTAATTTCATTCATTCATTCATCATCAGCCACTTCTCCGGGGTCGGGTCACGGTGGCAGCAAGCTAAGTAGGGCACTCCAGACATCCCTCTCCCCAGCAACGCCCTCCAGCTCCTCCCAAGGTGTTCCCAGGCCAGATTGGACATGTAGTCCCTCCAGTGAGTTCTGGGTCTACCCCGGGGTCTCCTCCCAGTTGGCCGTGCCCGGTAAACCTCCAAAGGAAGGCGCCCAGGAGGCATCCTAATCAGATGCCCGAACCACCTCAACTGGCTCCTTTCAACGCGAAGAAGCAGTGGCTCTACTCCGAGCTCCCTCCGGATGTCCGAGCTCCTCACCCTATCTCTAAGGCTGAGCCCAGACACCCTACGGAGGAAACTCCTTTCAGCCACTTGTATCCACGATCTCACCCTTTTGGTCACTACCCAAAGCTCATGACCATAGGTGAGGGTTGGAATGAAGATTGACTGGTAAATTGAGAGCTTTGCCTTCTGGTTCAGCTCCCTCTTCCCCACAACGGTCTGGTACACCGTCCGCATTACTGCTGATGCTGCACCAATCCACCTGTCAATCTCCCGCTCCATCCTACCCTCACTTGTGAACAAGACCTTGAGATAATTGATTTGATAAATATATTTGAAATAAATATCTAATATCTTGACGTGTAAGTGTAGTGTGCCCTAGAAAGGGGAAGTTATTCCCACTGGTTATTTTACATACAAAGTGTTTGTAAGCCTTTGGATAAAAATGTCTTCTAAATGAGAAAATGTAAATATGTTGGATGAGATGTTTTTCAATATAAGTACAAGAAGTGGATTGCTGCCCCAAGTAATAGGGACTTGCAGCAGTTGGGACAGGGCATTTTCTTATGATAACAGACCACAGCCAAATAAAGTTTTCTGAAAAGCCAAATTACTTTCAGTCGGATGTAGAGGGCTGAATGTCCTGCTCCTCTGGACTTCAGAGCCTTGCAGATGTTTTCTGGCGTCAGCGTCTCCAGTAACAGCGGCTGTAGTCTCCTGGACCAGTCGGTTGTGAAAATATCTAAAGGTCCGTCTTCTCCAGCCAGCTGAGGGAAGGTGGTCTTCAGCAGGACCAGGAAGTCGGCTTCCTGGAGACCCATGGGACACTTCACCTCACAGAGTGGGTACTTCTTAAAAACTGGTACAGAGAAGAATGCACCAATGTTAGAAATGTTTGAGATAAACAACTGTTGGGACTCTGAGATACAAGCGTTAAAACACATGGTGAGGGTTAAGGGTTCCATTGCATTTGTAGAGGAAGGCACTGCCTCTGCCACAGGGATATTTCATGACATAAATGTTTTCATTTTGATTTTGATAGACTTTATCAATCCCCGTGGGGAAATGCTTCTCTGTATTTAACCCATCCTAGCTGTGTAGCTAGGAGCAGTGAGCAGCCGCTGTGCAGCACCCAGGGATCAACTCAAGCTCGTCTTGCCATGCCTTGCTCAGGGGCACAGACAGGAGTATTAACCCTAACATGTATGTCTTTTTGATGGTGGGGGAAACCAGAGCATCCGGAGAAAATCCACCACAGACATGTGTAGTGGAATCAGGGGACAGCCTCGGAACTGCCGCAGCCAGGATGCGAACCCAGGTCTCCTGCACCACGGGTGACTATGTTAACCAGTTGACTAAAGGGTCCAACCCGTTAGCCAAGGGCTAGTGGGTCTATTTATCCGTGCACGTTACACTACCGCCCTCCTTTGGGAGGGAAGGAGTGGGCCATTGGAAGCGCGTGCGCCCAGAAGCATGAGGGAACTGAAATGCTGAAGCACAGGGGACACGCTTCCGAAGGAGGGGGGTAGTGTAACGTGCACAGATAAGTAGACTCGCTAGCCCTTGGCTAACGGGTCGGACCCTTTAGTCGACTGGGTAACGTAGTCGCCTGTAGTGCGGGAGCCCTGGGTTCAAGTCCTGGCTGCGGTGGTTCCCAGGCTGCCCCCCGAATTCGCTACACATGCAAACTCCACACAGAGAATGACCTGGGATGACCCCCAAGGTTGGACAACCCCGGGGGTTCGAACCCAGGACCTTTTTGCTGTGAGGCAACAGCGCTAACCACTGGGCCACTGTGCTGCCAGATTACCCATGGTTTATTGGATAAAGTTCCCTACTAAATTAAACATGTAAACACTTCAGGGCTGTCATGAGTTATGATGTAACAAGACTACAAAAAATACTCAATTGAAAGTCACTTCCTCTCAGCATTGTTTAATCTCTGCATGTCTAAACATGGCTGGTCATGCAGAGCAACCGGTTGGGGCAGCAAAACACTCCATCATTACTTGAACGTAGATGTTGCAACGGATTATTTAAGCCATGAAAATGGAGGAAAGTGAAGATGAAAAAAAGGATGAGACAGGAGCCAAAAAACAGCAGCAAATGTCCAAAGTTTTGGACCATTTTCAACTTAACCCTTCTGTTGTCTTATAGGTCAAAATGACCTAGAACAGTGTTTAACAGCAGAGAAAAGACTCTATGTGATGACTTTTCTTAGAGTGACCCCAACATTAGAAACAGTGAAACACTGTTTTTGTTCATATTTCCACGACAGCTGTACACCACTAGGGTACTAAGACTGTCTTAGGGTCATGTTTGACCCTATAAAAACGAGGGGTGTCCACTGATTAAATGCAGTCTTTCCACACTGTGAAGAGGGAAAACCCAGATAGTCCCATAGTTTGTGAGGAATGACAGCTGGTTTCTTCCTGCAAAATAGATTTGGGGTTTAAAATTAAATTAAGTTGCTTTAATTTAGGAAGTCCGGGTCACGTGATGGTCTATTCCGTTGCCTACCATCACGGGGCTCGCTGGTTCAAATCCCTGTGTTACCTCCAGCTTGGTCGGGCGTCCTTACAGACACAATTATCTAAAAGGATAGCTGTTTTTGATCTGAATGTCTTGCCAACTACATCTGCTGTGTCAGATTATGTTCTCATCAAATCTGAAGCATCATTGGCCTGTCCAGTTAATGTCAGCACAGATGTAATTGCTACTCGCCACATTGGTCCCTCCACTGTAGCTGCATTTGGCCAGCAGTTGCCTTAAGTCTTGGCTCCTTTCACTGTGGTAACTGACTGTTGAAAATCTCACTCGTGACTTAAATGTGGCCCTCTCTAGTCTCCTCGATTCGGTTGCACCTCTCACTACCAGAGCTAGGCGACTAAAGAGGCCTCTGCCCTGGTTTAAAGATGAGACACCTGCTCTTAAGCGGACCTGCAGGAGACTGGATCGTAAATGGCGAAAATCAAAATTGGAAGATATTACCTATCGTGGCACGAGTGTTTATTGAAATACAAGTGTGCTTTATCTGCTGCAAAAACAGCGCATCTCTCTCACTTAATCAATATTAATAAACATAACCCCAGATTTCTCTTTGACACTGTATCTAAACTTACTAAAAAGCCGCCGTCTATTAGCTGCTCACCATTCACGGCCCATGAACTTCTAGATTTGTTTCTGTAATAAGGTTGATGAGATCTTAAACAAAATTAGTTCTTCAACTCCAGCTACTCCTGCAGATCCTGTCTTACCTAATTCATATCTATATAATGAGTCACTGACAGTCCCAGTTATTACAGCTTTTGGGACTATCTCTCTTGATACTTTGACTAAGTTCGTGTCAGCTTCTAAACCAACTGCTTGCCTGCTTGACTCCTTACCAGCAAAACCTTTTAAAAACCTCTGGCCTTTTCTTGGACCTACAATGCTAGACATCGTTAATTTATCTCTTACTACTGGCATTGTTCCCAGCAGTTTTAAGACAGCTGTGGTTAAACCTCTACTTAAAAAACCGCACCTTGATCCAGGGTCTTTTAATAACTACTACTGGCATTGTTCCCAGCCGTTTTAAGACAGCTGTGGTTAAACCTCTACTTAAAAAACCGCACCTTGATCCAGGGTCTTTTAATAACTATCAACCAGTCTTTAATCTTCCATTCTTCTCTCAAGTACTAGAGAGAGTTGTGTATCAACAACTTTCGACCCATATAAAAGAAAACCATCTATATGAACCTTTTCAGCCGGCTTTCAGGCCCTGTCACTCCAATGAAACTGCTCTGACCAGAGTGGTGAACGATCTTTTACTTGCTATGGACTCTGATTCCACTTCTGTGCTTCTACTACTGGGCCTCAGTGCAGCCTTTGACACCACTGATAACTGTATACTATTAGATAGATTAAATTGTAATTTTGGTGTCTCTGGCTTAGCTCGCTCTTGGCTTAAGTCCTACTTATCTGGAAGAACACACCATGTCTGCTATAGTAATATTTTATCCAAATTCTTTGACGTTAAATATGGTGTGCCTCAGGGCTCATTTCTTGGCTCTCTACTTTTCTCTCTTTACATTTCACCTCTTGGCCAAATTATACGCAGTTATGGAATACATTTCCATGGCTGTGCTGATGATACTCAGCTCTATGTGCCTCTAAGGCCTGATGATCATACTCAAATGACTAACTTAGAGGCCTGCTTGGCTGCTGTGAAAAACTGGATGTCACTTAACTTTCTGCTTTTAAATTCGGATAAAACTGAGATGCTGGTCATTGGCCCTGCTAGACACAGACACCAATTTGATCAAGTAACGATAACAATCGACAACTCTGTGGTTTCACAAAGTGTGGCAGCCAAAAATCTTGGTGTGACGTTTGATCCCAGCCTTTCCTTTGATAAGCACATTAAAGAAATCACCAAGACTGCCCTTTTTCACTTACATACATAGCTAAAATTTGGTATTTTCTCTCCAAGGCTGATGCAGAGACTCTAATACATGCATTTGTTTCATCCAGACTTGATTACTGTAATGTTCTGTTTTCAGGTCTGCCACATTCTAGTACTAAAAGTCTTCAGATGGTTCAGAATGCTGCTGCTAGAATCCTAACTAAAACTAGGAAATTTGACCATATTACACCAATTCTTGCCTCCCTTCATTGGCTTCCTATCCATGTTAGATCAGAATACGAGGTCCTCCTGCTGACTTATAAAATACTAAATGGGCTTGCCCCATCCTACCTGTCTGATCTCCTTAAACCCTACATGCCACCTCGAGCTCTTCGTTCTCAAAATACAGGGTTCCTGTGTGTACCCAAAGTTAAAAAGAAGTCAGCTGGCGGCAGCAGGGCCTTTTCCTATCGGGCGCCGTGCTTGTGGAATAACCTTCCTGCTGCCATCAGACCATCAGAGCCTGTTGACTCCTTTAAATCCAAAATTAAAACTCATCTTTTTTGCCTTAGCCTAAAATGAGTTTCCTTTAAGTTGAGTGCTTCACAACCTGTACTGCATGGCGGGTTGGTTTTCTGTCTCAATGAATTTACCAACCACTGTTCTGCCGACGAGATTATAGCATATAGATTATGACTAATTTGATGACTTAACTGATTATGACTAATGACTATTGCAAACTGTTCTCTTCTCTCTCTTTGAATGACGTCTTCTCCTCTCTCTTTTTGTGTGTGTGAATGGTGTCATGCGAGTCTCCCTTGTGTGCACGTGCAGTCGGTTCTCCTCCCAGGTCTCCGTGGTGATGGTGGTCGCCCCTTGGACGCTGCCTGGCATTCCCCTCATCACATTTTCTTTTTATATATCTTATAAATCCATATAATTTACCATGATGATGCTGGTCGTGTGGCTTGGGTCCTGGACTGTTCCTTTGGCATCTGGACACCGCTTGGCATCCTATGCATCATATTCTTCATATATTGTATAAGTCCATTATAATTCTGTTTATCCTCTTTCAATGTTGTATTGTGTAAATTGTGTAAACACAAATCCATTGCATGTTGTCCATCTTGGGAGAGAGAGATCCTCCTCTGTTGCTCTCCCTGAGGATTTTTTCTATTTTTTCTGCCTGTTAAAGGTTTTTAGGGAGTTCTTCCTTATCAGATGAGAGGGTCTAAGGACAGGATGTTGTGTTGCTGCAAAGCCCACTGAGGCAAATTTGTAATTTGTGATATTGGGCTATACAAATAAAACTGACTTGACAATTTGTCCGTGTCTGTGGGTGGGAAGCTGGATGTGGGTACGTGTCCTGGTTGCTGCACTAGCGCCTCCTCTGGTCAGTCGGGGCGCCTGTTCAGGGGGGAGGGGGAATAGCGTGATCCTCCCACATGCTACCTCCCCCTGGTGAAACTCCTCACTGTCAGGTGAAAAGAAGCGGCTGGTGACTCCACATGTATCGGAGGAGGCACGTGGTAGTGTGCAGCCCTCCCCGGATCGGCAGAAGGGGCGGGGCAGCGACCAGGACGGCTCAGAAGAGGGGGGTAATTGGCCGGATACAATTGGGGGGGGGGCCTGTAACAAGCCTGTAGGGGCTTGTTTTTATGGGTGGGGGTGTTACGGCCACAGGTGTGTCCGTATAGTTGTTTTGTGTTGCCTCCTGTATCGAACCCTCACTCTGACTCTACATTTAGGTATCTGCCAGGTGCTCCTCATCACCTAATCAACCAGCCAACAAATCAACCAGTTTCCATCAGCTGTGCAGTCTCCTATTTAAAAAGGAAATGTAGTTTTCATTTGTACTGTTTTCAATCTCTGATGGCCTGGCGGCCTGTCCAGGGTGTCTCCCCGCCTTCCGCCCAATGACTGCTGGGATGGGCTCCAGCATCCCCATGACCCTGAGAGTAGGATCAACAGTTTGGATAATGGATGGATGTTTTCATCATTGCATCTTTTTGGAGTGATAAATCTTGCTGTTGTTCAACCACTTCTTGTTTTCTGAATGAACTTGATATTAAAGACCTGTTTAAATTATTCCCAACCGTGTGAAGAGTCACAAGAGTAACAAGTGTTGGAAAAGTCACAGCTGCATCAATAAATTCAAAGAACGCCCGCCGGGGTGTTCTCTCCACACTTCAGTTTTATGGGGGGGGGGGGGGGTTTCCTCCCCAATTGTACTTGGCCAATTACCCCACTTTCGCGAGCCGTCCTGGTCACTGCTCCACCCCCCCTCTGCTGATCCGGGGAAGGTTAAAAACTACCACTTGCCTCCTCCCATTCATGCGGAGTCACCAGCCGCTTCTTTTCACCTGACAGTCAGGAGATTCACCAGGAGGATGTAGCGCGTGGGAGGATCACGCTATTCCCCCCCCTGAGCAGGTGCCCCGACCAACCAGAGGAGGCACTAGTGCAGCAACCAGGACACAAACCCACATCCGGCTTCCCACCCACATACACGACCAATTGTGTCTGTAGGGACGCCCGACCAAGCCGGAGGTAACACGGGGAATCGAACCAGCGATCCCTGTGTAGGTAGGCAACGGAATAGACCGCTACGCTACCCGGCCACCCCACCTTATCTGTAGTTTTTACAGCTTTGTCACCATGCAGCACTACTGACTTGAATATTCCACTACTTTTACACTTAAACTGCTTCATGATTTTAATATGTAGCCGTTTCTCTTGTGTTCTGATCGGTTTCTCTTGTGTTCTGATCTGTTTCTCTTGTGTTCTGATCGGTTTCTCTTGTGTTCTGATCGGTTTCTCTTGTGTTCTGATCGGTTTCTCTTGTGTTCTGATCGGTTTCTCTTGTGTTCTGATCTGTTTCTCTTGTGTTCTGAACTGTTTCTCTTGTGTTCTGAACTGTTTCTCTTGTGTTCTGATCTGTTTCTCTTGTGTTCTGATCTGTTTCTCTTGTGTTCTGATCGGTTTCTCTTGTGTTCTGATCGGTTTCTCTTGTGTTCTGATCGGTTTCTCTTGTGTTCTGATCGGTTTCTCTTGTGTTCTGCTCTGTTTCTCTTGTGTTCTGATTGGTTTCTCTTGTGTTCTGATCTGTTTCTCTTGTGTTCTGATCTGTTCGTCTTGTGTTCTGATCGGTTTCTCTTGTGTCCTGATCGGTTTGTCTTGTGTTCTGATCTGTTTCTCTTGTGTTCTGATGGGTTTCTATTGTGTTCTGATCGGTTTCTCTTGTGTTCTGCTCTGTGAGTTTGTCTTATTTTTGCTGCCTTGGTTTACCATTGTTTTCCTTCGTAACTTGTGGACTTCTGAGCAACTGTGACAGGAACAATCTGCCTGGGGATGAGCTTTCTGAATCTATTTAGCAATGAGGTTCCTAAAATGTACCGTTGTTGGAGAGTACGTTGGTCTGGGAGGGATCCAGTATGCGCACCCGCAGACTGAGGTAGGACTCATCGACGCCAGCCCAAGATTTCCTCATCTTGATCCTGTCAGACTGAACCCTGGAACATCAGATTATGAAGCCAGTTCAGAGTTTATCATGTAAGAGATCTTTTAATCACACTTACCTGGCTACCCACTGAATGTCTGTAGATATTTTAAATATTTTGTACTCCAGCTCTTGTTTTAGCTTATTTTTAGCTTTTGGTCTTCATGTGTGTATATCTTATATTGTGTTTGCTGTGTTTGTCTGTATCTGTCTTGCACTGTTTGTTGAAGCCACAGCCCTCATTTCATTTTTAACATGTGCCTGCACATTGTTTTTAATGACAATAAATTGAATTGAATTGAATGAGGGTGTGTGTGCATTAACACAAAAGACCAATTTATACAACAATCTGATGTGCTGATCCATGTCCTGATCCAAAGTATTGACCTGCCAGTGGCTGTCATCGAGGACATCAAAATATGCCATCATAAAATCTACCAATGAAAGAGATGAAATGAAAACCCCTTTATTTGACATTGTATTCTTATGATGAATGTGTTCTCTGCATGTAACCATGCTACTGTGTAGCAGCAGTGGGCAGCTGCAGCGCCCAGGAACCAACTCCAGTTCTTCTTTCCACTGCCTTGCTCAGGGGCACAGACAGGACTATTAACACTAACACGCATGTCTGTTTGATGGTGGGAGGAAACCGGAGCACCCGGAGGAAACCCACACAGACACAGGGAGAACATGCAAACTCCACACAGAAAGGACCTGGGACGGCCTGGGGTTCGAACCCACGACTTTCTTGCTGTGAGGCAACAATGCTAACCACTGGGCCACCATGCCACAATCAATCTCACAGTTGGCATCATTTACAAAACTACCCAGACCAGCATCATTTACTATACTAGCTAAACCATCCTCGTTTATTTAACTACCTAAGCCAGTATAAACTACCCAGACCCACAACATTTACTATACTAGCTAACCCATCCTCGTTTATTTAACTACCTAAGCCAGTATAAACTACCCAGACCAACAACATTTACTATACTAGCTAACCCATCCTCGTTTATTTAACTACCTAAGCCAGTATAAACTACCCAGACCAACAACATTTACTATACTAGTTAACCCAGTGTCATTTGCTTAACTATCTGACCCAGTGTAGTTCACTAAACTACCTGAACCGGCATCATTTACTAAACTACCTTAACCGGCATCATTTATTAAACTACCTGAGCCAGCATCATTTACTAAACTACCTTGATTGGAATCATTTACTAAACCGGCATCATTTACTAAACTACCTTAACCGGCATCATTTACTAAACTACCTTAACCGGCATCATTTACTAAACTACCTTAACCGGCATCATTTACTAAATAACCTAAACCGGCATCATTTACTAAACTACCTTGATTGGAATGATTTACTAAACTACCTGAGCCGGCATCATTTACTAAACTACCTTAACTGGCATCATTTACTAAACTACCTTAACCGGCATCATTTACTAAACTACCTGAGCCGGCATCATTTACTAAACTACCTTAACCGGCATCATTTACTAAACTACCTGAGCCGGCATCATTTACTAAACTACCTTAACCGGCATCATTTACTAAACTACCTGAGCCGGCATCATTTACTAAACTACCTTAACCGGCATCATTTACTAAACTACCTTAACCGGAATCATTTACTAAACTACCTTAACCGGCATCATTTACTAAACTACCTTAACCGGCAACATTTACTAAACTACCTTAACCGGCAACATTTACTAAACTACCTGAGCCGGCATCATTTACTAAACTACCTTGATTGTCATCATTTACCAAACTATCTTAATCGGCATCATTTACTAAACAACCTAAACCGGCATCATTTACTAAACTACCTTGATTGGAATCATTTACTAAACTACCTGAGCCGGCATCATTTACTAAACTACCTGAGCCGGCATCATTTACTAAACTACCTTAACCGGCATCATTTACTAAACTACCTGAGCCGGCATCATTTACTAAACTACCTGAGCCGGCATCATTTACTAAACTACCTGAGCCGGCATCATTTACTAAACTACCTAAACCGGCATCATTTACTAAACTACCTGAGCCGGCATCATTTACTAAACTACCTGAGCCGGCATCATTTACTAAACTACCTTAACCGGCATCATTTACTAAACTACCTTAACCGGCAACATTTACTAAACTACCTGAGCCAGCATCATTTACTAAACTACCTTGATTGGCATCATTTACTAAACTACCTTGATTGGCATCATTTACTAAACTACCTGAGCCGGCATCATTTACTAAACTACCTGAGCCGGCATCATTTACTAAACTACCTGAGCCGGCATCATTTACTAAACTACCTAAACCGGCATCATTTACTAAACTACCTAAACCGGCATCATTTACTAAACTACCGGAGCCGGCATCATTTACTAAACTACCGGAGCCGGCATCATTTACTAAACTACCTGAGCCGGCATCATTTACTAAACTACCTGAGCCGGCATCATTTACTAAACTACCTAAACCGGCATCATTTACTAAACTACCTTAACCGGAATCATTTACTAAACTACCTGAGCCGGCATCATTTACTAAACTACCTAAACCGGCATCATTTACTAAACTACCTTAACCGGCATCATTTACTAAACTACCTGAGCCGGCATCATTTACTAAACTACCTAAACCGGCATCATTTACTAAACTACCTAAACCAGCAGCATTTACTAAACTACCTAAACCAGCATCATTTACTAAACTACCTAAACCGGCATCATTTACTAAACTACCTGAGCCGGCATCATTTACTAAACTACCTTGATTGGCATCATTTACTAAACTACCTTAACCGGCATCATTTACTAAACTACCTTGACCGGCATCATTTACTAAACTACCTTAACCGGCATCATTTACTAAACTACCTTGATTGGCATCATTTACTAAACTACCTGAGCCGGCATCATTTACTAAACTACCTTGATTGGCATCATTTACTAAACTACCTTAACAGGCATCATTTACTAAACTACCTTGATTGGCATCATTTACTAAACTACCTTAACCGGCATCATTTACTAAACTACCTTGATTGGCATCATTTACTAAACTACCTTAACCGGCATCATTTACTAAACTACCTTGATTGGCATCATTTACTAAACTACCTTAACCGGCATCATTTACTAAACTACCTGAGCCGGCATCATTTACTAAACTACCTTAACCGGCATCATTTACTAAACTACCTTAACCGGAATCATTTACTAAACTACCTTAACCGGCATCATTTACTAAACTTGCTAAACCAGCTGTTAGGCTGTGTCTGTTGGCAGGTCATGGGGGTCACAGGTCATATCATGTGTACACCTTTGCTCCATGCTGTGCTGTATGGTTTGGCCCACCACACTTCAAGAAGGACCAACAGTGACTTCAGTGTTCTGGATTAGCACCACAGTCTAAATGTTTGTGTGTGTTAGTTTATGTTTGTAAGTCGCTGTACGACTGTTAAAATGTCAGGTTAAACAGTTAATGTAACAGAACCTTGGAGATACTTGACTGTCCGTTTCCTTCAGACTTGTCTGCTGTTGACTGGGGGTTGTCTCTTGGAGTTCTTCCTCAACATCCTCGTCGTCCTCAATAGGTGAGAACATGTGCAGGCTTTCTGTGTCGATACCTGGGTGAAATGAATATTATTAGTTTTCGCAGATTCAAGTCAATCTACTGTCTCCAGTGACTAATTAACCCTTAAGAGAAGTTGCATCCTGAGAGAGCACTTTGAAGAAGTGCAGCGTCACTTGATTCTTAGAAATGTAAAGTTGAGGGAACTGATGTCAATCAGTCACCAAACTTGACTCAACTATATATGTGTATATATATATATATATATATATATATATATATATATATATATATATATATTTTTTTTACACTTTTCCCCCCTTTTTCTCCCCAATTGTACTTGGCCAATCACCCCACTCTTCCGAGCCGTCCCGGTCTCTGCTCCACCCCCTCTGCTGATCTGGGGAGGGCTGCAGACTACCACATGCCTCCTCCCATACATGTGGAGTCACCAGCCGCTCCTTTTCACCTGACAGTGAGGAGTTTCACCAGGGGGACGTAGCGCGTGGGAGGATCACGCTATTCCCCCCAGTTCCCCCTCCCCCTTGAACAGGTGCCCCAACCGACCAGAGGAGGCGCTAGTCTAGCGACCAGGACACATACCCACATCCGGCTTCCCACCCGCAGATATGGACAATTGTGTCTGTAGGGACGCCCGACCAGGCCGGAGGTAACACAGGGATTCGAACCGGACTCAACTATATTTTGTAAAGAAAATGGAAGGTGAGCAACATGAAAACAGTGTAAAATGTGAAATAAAATGCCAGCACTGAAATTACACAAGCTTGAGAGCATTTAAATACACTACATGACCAAAACTATGTGGACACCTGAACATCACATCTAGAGCTGGGCGGTATACCGGTTCATCTGATATACCGGTTTTACTTTCCCATACGATATGCATTTGTCACATACCACCATACCACTGCACAGTTGAAACACTTGCTAAAACTCTCCAATAGTTAGCAAAATGTATAATATCATCCACCGTCAAGAGTGCTGCGGTCGGGGCAAGCTATGTGGAGCGAATTGAAAGGGTGCCACTATAAACTGCGTAGCCTTCTTACCAAGGATTATAACACAACAATTAATAACCCACAACTAACCCTCCTTAACAGGGCAAAACACTATTGCACACAATTTGTGACACACAATTTGCAAAACAAATCACTGTGCATTCACAAAATTTCACCACTGAACTGCATGCTGGGTAGAGCTCGCTAGTTAGCCCGGTCGCTTAACAGCAAGGCCTGCCCTCAGAAATGGCCGGTCCACTGAAAAAGTCCGGTAAAAAAAACATGACATTCCTGACAGGGACACACGGGGACCTGGTGTTCAAGAATGTAGCAGAGAGCGACATTTGTGGCTCGGCCAACAAGGCCCTAGAGGTGGAACTGTGTATTGAATGCTGTATATTGTATTGTGACTGCATTTTGAGGAGTAATTTTATTTTTATTTTTTTATTTTTTTTTATTATTTCTTTTTCTGCCCTGTCTTTCTCTTTCAAAAACGTTAATAAAATTGTTCACTGGGAAAAAAAAGAAGAAAAAGAATGTAGCAGCTTCCTGAAAATGAGATATAATTGTATAATTATAGACATGTAAAGGCAGCATGCATTCAAATGAATGGGCAGTAAACAATAAAAAAGCCTGAATTTCATGTCATGAACATGTGGGGACCTGTTCTTCAACAATATAGTCCAGTCTGCAGGTATTACAAACGTTTTAAAGACACGGGATATGATAAATTTACTCCATATAGTGAAGCTTGTTATCCAATAAACCTTGGCAGAAGGTATAAAACAGACTGTTTTGGGCGAATTAGACCCGGCCAGAATATGTGTAATTTACAGAAGCCACTTCTCTTGATTTCTACAGGTCTTGCATCAGTGGTGGATCTAGAGATTTTTTCCTGGGGTGGCAAAGGGGTGGCAAGACTGTGTCCCAGAGGTGGCAGCTGCCACCCCTGTTGCCACCCTGTAGACCCGCCCCCCGTCTTGCATTGAACGTGTGAACAGAATTCCTTTTACACTGTCAACTCTAGAAGTTTACATAAAATGTTGTTTTGTTGCTTTTTAGGAAACCCGTTACCTCGGGGGAAGTAAGTAAAGGGACTTATTTGTGTCAAGTTATGTGACATGACTTTATGTGACCTGACTTCACACAACTAAGTTCATTTACTCAGGTTGCCATGGTAACCACGGGTTTTCCTCACATTTCTTGCACAGCTGCGTGACAAACGGGCTACCGTAAAGCGTAAAGTAGATGCGCGCTGAAATTTAAGGTGCAGATGGCGCGGCCAGTCCTTCTCAAGTCGAGGTGACTTGTCTAAGTCCTCCGTGCGGTGGGAAACCACTCTGGCCGAGGCTTTGGGGGTTTATCCACGATGAGGCACGTGTTACCATGCCGTGATGGCTGTGGCTGGTGCAGAGGTACGGCCGTCTTCCACCAAACCCGGTTCCACCAAACCCGGTTTGGGTAATGGATGGATGCTGTAATTAAACACAACACACCAAGCCGCAGTGCTCCACCGACGCACTATCGCAGGGGTGGGCAGCCTTACCCAGACAGGACCAGGGGTGGGCGGTCTTACCCAGACAGGACCAGGGGTGGGCAGCCTTACCCAGACAGGGCCGGGGGTGGGCAGCCTTACCCAGACAGGACCAGGGGTGGGCAGCCTTACCCAGACAGGACCAGGGGTGGGCAGTCTTACCCAGACAGGACCAGGGGTGGGCAGCCTTACCCAGACAGGACCAGGGGTGGGCAGCCTTACCCAGACAGGACCAGGGGTGGGCAGCCTTACCCAGACAGGACCAGGGGTGGGAAGCCTTACCCAGACAGGGCCAGGGGTGGGCAGCCTTACCCAGACAGGACCAGGGGTGGGCAGTCTTACCCAGACAGGACCAGGGGTGGGCAGTCTTACCCAGACAGGACCAGGGGTGGGCAGCCTTACCCAGACAGGACCAGGGGTGGGCAGTCTTACCCAGACAGGACCAGGGTGGGCAGCCTTACCCAGACAGGACCAGGGGTGGGCAGCCTTACCCAGACAGGACCAGGGGTGGGCAGCCTTACCCAGACAGGGCCGGGGGTGGGCAGCCTTACCCAGACAGGACCAGGGGTGGGCGGTCTTACCCAGACAGGACCAGGGGTGGGCAGCCTTACCCAGACAGGCCAGGGGTGGGCAGCCTTACCCAGACAGGACCAGGGTGGGCAGCCTTACCCAGACAGGACCAGGGGTTGGCAGCCTTACCCAGACAGGACCAGGGGTGGGCAGCCTTACCCAGACAGGACCAGGGGTGGGCAGTCTTACCCAGACAGGGCCAGGGGTGGGCAGCCTTACCCAGACAGGGCCAGGGGTGGGAAGCCTTACCCAGACAGGGCCAGGGGTGGGCAGCCTTACCCAGACAGGGCCAGGGGTGGGCAGCCTTACCCAGACAGGACCAGGGGTGGGCAGCCTTACCCAGACAGGGCCAGGGGTGGGCAGTCTTACCCAGACAGGACCAGGGGTGGGCAGCCTTACCCAGACAGGGCCAGGGGTGGGCAGCCTTACCCAGACAGGGCCAGGGGTGGGAAGCCTTACCCAGACAGGGCCAGGGGTGGGCAGCCTTACCCAGACAGGGCCAGGGGTGGGCAGCCTTACCCAGACAGGACCAGGGGTGGGCAGCCTTACCCAGACAGGACCAGGGTGGGCAGCCTTACCCAGACAGGGCCAGGGGTGGGGTGGGGTGGGTGCAGGTTTTTGCTCCAACCAAGCAGTTACACAGCTGATCCCCCTGATCAGCCAGCAGAGTCTCTGCTGAGGACCCTGGTTAGGAGACACAGGTGTGCAACTGCTTGGCTGGAGCAAAAACCTGCACCCACCCCACCCCTGGCCCTGTCTGGGTAAGAAGAGATTGCCCCCCACCCCCACCCCCGGGGGCTCTACTGTGTTCAGCCGTGTGCCACAGAGCCCTGTGACTGCGGGTGTTTTTCACAAGCCCACAGAACAGCGACCGGTTCCCCTGATGAGTCCTCCTTTGTCTGGAAGGCGTGTTGATCAGTGAGCCCAGCTGGTTTAATACCGGACAGGGACAAAAGGAAACACGTGGCTTCACATCGGACATGGTCACTGCTATGTTGGGCCCTGTTCACCCCCAACCCCCCCACCCCCCCAACCCCACCCCATGTTGTGGTGTGTGCGGTCATGTTGTGTGTGAAGGCGTAGCGGACACGTCTCTGGATCAATGGATGCAGCAGCAGCGATCAAGGTGTGGGCACAGTGATCATAATCATAATAACAACAACAACAACACACATCAGTCTCACACAGCGCTTTACTACCACTTAACGTGGCTTTACAATGAAGGGGGCGAAGCAAGCCAACACATCAACACAACACAGACGGGCGGGGCTAGGAGAGGGGCGGGGCTAGGAGAGGGGAAGCGGCGGCCACACGCGACGCCAGCAGTACTCGCCCACTTCAACACACACAAAAGGGCAAGAACAACAACACAACACAAGACAACACAGCACAGCACAACGCAACACAACACAGCTCAACACAACACAACACAAGACAGCACAGCACAAGACAACACAACACAACACAAGACAGCACAACACAGCACAACACAAGACAGCACAACACAACACAACACAAGACAGCACAACACAACACAACACAACACAAGACAGCACAACACAACACAGCACAGCACAGCACAACACAGCACAACACAACACAAGACAGCACAGCACAAGACAACACAACACAAGACAGCGCAACACAACACAAGACAGCACAAGACAAGACAGCACAAGACAAGACAGCACAACACAACACAAGACAGCACAACACAAGACAACACAAGACAGCACAACACAACACAAGACAGCACAACACAAGACAGCACAAGACAGCACAACACAAGACAACACAAGACAGCACAAGACAGCACAACACAAGACAGCACAAGACAGCACAACACAACACAAGACAGCACAACACAAGACAGCACAAGACAGCACAACACAAGACAGCACAAGACAGCACAACACAAGACAACACAAGACAGCACAACACAACACAAGACAGCACAACACAAGACAGCACAAGACAGCACAACACAAGACAGCACAAGACAGCACAACACAAGACAGCACAAGACAGCACAACACAAGACAACACAAGACAACACAACACAAGACAACACAAGACAGCACAACACAAGACAGCACAACACAAGACAGCACAGCACAACACAACACAACACAGCACAGCACAACACAGCTCAACACAACACAACACAAGACAGCACAACACAAGACAGCACAACACAACACAACACAAGACAGCACAACACAACACAGCACAAGACAGCACAACACAAGACAAGACAGCACAAGACAAGACAGCACAACACAAGACAGCACAACACAAGACAGCACAACACAACACAACACAGCACAAGACAGCACAACACAAGACAAGACAGCACAAGACAACACAACACAACACAACACAGCACAGCACAGCACCGCACTAGAGCCCTGGTGGTGGTGGTGGTGCAGGAGCGAGGCCACGGCGCGTCACCAACCTGCGCTGTCCAGCTGGACTCGTGGCTGCAGGAGCGCGTGGCAGTGTCTCCGCTGGCGCTCGAGCTCCTGCCTGAGACGCGACGCCTCCTCCTCGTAGTTATTTACGGTTCTTTCCACAACCGCGAAGATCTCCTGGGCCGCGGTGCTGAGACGCTCGCTGACGATGCCCCGCAGGATGTCCAGCTTGGACATTTCTGCCGACACCCCGTTCCCATTCATCTCCGCTCAGGACAGATTCTCCACCCGGCCCGACGGCTTTGTGCGGCGGAGCGCTTCCCACAACTTCCGGTTTCGGTGCGTGCGTAAATGTTGTCCGACCGGAAACGGGGTTTCGAATCGATCCGTCTTGCCACCGAGCTGCTCTTTAATTAACAAATTTGTCCTATACTAGACTTTATCACATTAGTATAGCTGTAAAATAATAACGAGGCAAGAGACGAGCACCGTACGTTTTCAACTCCTTTCTTTTTATCTCACTTCTTCATCACCCTCAGCACCGTACTACACTCAGCAACAATCATTAGGCTACTGCGCCCTCTGGTGGCGTGGTGGTATTGCAACGCATGAACAATGAATGAACCGACTACACAACAAAATTATAAAACACAGATTCAGCAGCGCAGTGCGACTGTACACCAAAAGCTAAGCAACCGCAAATCACACGACACGACACGACACGACAACGTCAAGAAAACGAGCAACAAAACACCACAAAACACGTTTCGGAATGATCCAAATAGCGGGGGGGGGGGGACGGGACTGTCTTGCCTGCCTGCTTTCTCTGTGTGTAAACCAGAATAAAACGTGTTGGCCAGCTGTGCTCCTGCTGCTCACACACACACACGCACACGCACACACGCACACGCACGTCACCACAGACAGGCAACGCGGAAGACACACATGGGATAAAAACGGAACACTGGACTGAATATGTATACACAACAAGATATGTCAACTACACAGACTTGTGTTATGGCTGAATAATTTATAACTTATGCTCATATATTATATTTCTGTAACCGGTTATTTTCTTGCCCGGTGCGGGATTCGATACGGGGTGAACTGCACCACAAGACGACGCCACTAACCGCTCGGCTAAAGGGTCAGAACCGCTAGCGAGGGACTAACGTGTCTTATTAGTAGTTTACATTTCATACTAATATATAATAATAATAAACATAAAATACACGTTTATCTATTCTACATTGATTAATTACATACTATAGGTTGTTACAATTATAACAGTGTAAACTACTAATAAGACACGTTAGCCCCTAGTTAACGGGTCTGACCCTTTAGCCGAGCGGTTAGTGACGTCGCCTTGTGGCGCAGGACACCTCGTATCGAATCCCGCACCGGGCAGGAAAATAACCGCTTACAACAATAATGTATAACCAGTATACGGCAGTGTGTGTACATTGTATTGCACATCTGGTTTATAGGGGTAGTACACAGCACATGGTAGACCTGCAGGTGAGGCATCTTGACCACAGGGAGCTATTTACAAAGCGTCACAAAATAAGTGTCCAATATTGCATCATACTATGAAGTGCTCATGGGAGAGATGGCCTGTGGGGGGGGCTGTTCTTTGTCTGGTGTTTTTGGTGCACATTGCTCTGTAGAGCCAGAGTGTTACATCCCTCGGACACGGACACACCCGTGGCCGTAACACAGAGGGTAGAGGGTTGTGTCGTGGATGTGGTGGGTCTGTGCTGATTCTGCCTCCCCCCTTTCCGGCTCTATAGGTGTAAAGGTCCTGCAGGGTGGTCAGTGGAGCAGCAATGAGTTTTTTCCCCTAATGACCTTACTGGCTGCTGCAGTCTGTTCCTATTCTCTGTGTGTATATGTGTGTGTGGATTAAAAGATAGTAATTATATACATATATATACATACTATATATATATATGTATATATATTCCGCTCATTTGTTGAGCACTTTCATCAACACCATTGATGGTTTCCAGGGGAAAAACGCTACATAGTATATATATATATACGTATATATATTATATATATTTATACATATACATGAATGTGTGTGTAGTAATTTTATATATATGTGTATGTCTGTTTGTGTGATAATAATAATAGTAATAATAAATGCCAGATATGTATTTCAAGTACATTTTAGAGGACTATTTGAACTGTCTATCTTGGACTGTCATGGGGTTAAAATCCCACATTCAGTTAACATTTTCATTCATTTCACAGTTGTTTAAATTGTCTGATGTCTAATACAGGCAAGACAAGCTACCATATCCGTGAGAAACGTGTTGAGGCATTTCATCTTGTAAATGAACAAGTTTAAGTTTACAGTTGCTAAGAAGGCAGTAAAACAAAATATATAAACATCTGCTATGTAAATATCAAAATTTAGTTTCTCAGATAAATAGTCTTCAAAATTTTTCCAGACTTTCTCAGTAACAGGACAGTTTATGGACCCAGTTTCTACATCACAAAAACTACATTCCTTTCTACTCTCAGGACAGTATGTAGAGACAACTTCACTGCAGGGGTGACGCCTATTGATAGTGAAAGACACTTCGTTCCCTTCATTGGTCTTATCGGCTGCTCCCATTAGGGGGCGCTACAGCGGATCATCCGTTTCCATCTCTTCCTGTCCTCTGCATCTTCCTCTGTCACACCAGCCACCTGCATGTCCTCCCTCACCACATCCATAAACCTCCTCTTTGGCCTTCCTCTTCTCCTCTTCCCTGGCACCTCCATATTCAGCATCCTTCTCTTTTTTCCTAAATTTGATCAACATGTAAAATTTGCCACCAGGGAAAACAACAAATTGGCCCTAATTTACACTAATGAGAAGAATGCATACAGAGCATTCCTCGCCCCCACCGTGGAAACTCAGACCACATCTCTGTTATGCTAATTCCAGCATACAGGCCACTCCTGAAACTTGCCAACCCGGTTCAGCGACAGATCAGGGTCTGGCCAGAGGGGTCTATTTCAGCTCTTCAGGACAACATACACAAGAATGTCACACACATGAACAATACAGATTATAAACAATACAGATAACATATGCATGCTCTACCCAGGCGCCACCCCCCCCCCCCCCTGTTGGGTTAGACATGTGTGAAAGAGTAACATTGGACAATGCTCAGACCTGATTCTCCGGTCTTTGTCCTAAGTTCACATGAGAAAATGGCTTAAGTGTCTTTTCCTGCTGGTGGCAGCTACCTTCAGTCGGATGTACAAGGCTGATTTTCCTGCTCCTGTGAATCTGAGAGCCATGAAGATTTTTTCTGGCGTCAGCATCTCCAATTTTAGAGGCTGTAGTCTCCTTGACCTGTCGGTTGTAAAGACGTCAAAAGGTTTATCATCTCCAGCCAGCTGAGGGAAGGTGGTCTTCAGCAGGACTAGGAAGTCGGCCTCCTGGAGACGAAGGGGACACTTCAGCTCATGCATCGGGTATTTCCTAAAAACTGACAGAAGAATAATAGACTATTTGCACACTCGTATTTGTATAGTAACGGCACATATTATATAGATATCTATCGGGATATACCTTCTAAGATGTATTTTTATTCATCGCAATGGGGAGATTCATCCTTTGCATCTAACCCATCCCAACTCACACACTGGAGGAAGTGGGCATCCGTGTAGCTAGGAGCAGTGGGCAGCCAACGTGCAGCACCCGGGGACCAACTCCAACTCTTCTTGCCATGCCTCGGTCAGGGGCACAGACAGGAGTATAAACCCTAACATGCATGTCTTTCAAGGTGAGATGAAACTGGAGCATCTGGAGGAAACCCAAGCAGACATGGGGGGAACACGCAAACTCCATACAGAATCTGGGACGGCCTGGGGCTCGAACCGAGGACCTTCTTGCTGTGAGGCAACAGAGCTAACCACTGAGCCACCGTGCTGCTCACTGTATATTCTGTATACTCACCAGATTTTTCAACTTTTTAAAATTTTAACCTTTTAAATTTTATTGTATTTTATTCTTATTTTATTGTTTCCACTTCTCTTGTTTCAGTTTCCAGAGTTTAACAAAACTCATTTCACTGCTCACGGTACTTGTACGTGAAGCATGTGACGAATAAATTCTTTGAAATCAAGAACTCATCACAAGGACAAAGCTCACCCAGATTAAGGACAGTTAGAATTCTCAGATGGATAGAGTTCAGCATTAATGCTGTGCAGATTAGGGGTTCCATTCCTTGCGTAATGTGATTTCTCCATTTGGCAATGTCATTCCCAAAATGTACCGTTGTTTGAGAGCATGTTGGTCTGGGAGGGATCCAGTATGCGCACCCGCAGAGTGAGGTGCAAGTCTTCTGTGCTGATCCGCGATTCTTCTGTGCTGATCCAAGATTTCCTCTGCTTGACCAACTCAGACTGAACCTTTGGAGACCAGTATCTAATGCAGGACAATTAGCAGAAGGGTAAAGATTGACTGTTAACATGGTCAACTTGTGAATTTGGGGATTTCTAGAACTTTCATTCGAGTTTCTAAAGGCACACAAGTGTACATTTTCTGTAAGTCCGGGTGAATCTTTATGTAAACGATAAAGGTTACAGCCTGTGTTATGAAAATTAGCTGTAGCAAATATTAGCTCAAATGAAGTTAGTCTGGGGCTGTTAGTCCATTTAACGGATAACTAATCATCGTTTGGAGTATGTTTTCGGTAACTAGTTAGTATAACAGTGAAAGTTTCCCAACAGAACCTTGAAGGTAATTGATAATCTGGGTCCTCCTCGAGACGCCTCTGACGTCGATTGGGGGTCGCCCCTGGGCCCTCAAGAAAATCTTCCTCCTCAACCTCATGTTCCTCAACAGTTAAGAGGCGCAGGCTTCCTGTGCACTTGGACCCTATATGAATGGATGTTTCTGCATCAAAATTCTACTTTCGTTCCTTCTTCATAAAAGTTCTTTTCCAAATGACAAAGGCTGGGAATGAAAATATTCTGTGATGAAATTGAACATGTAAAACTTGGACACTTGAGGATACTGATACTTCAAAACAATTCTGCTTTAAACTGACAGCCACATGTGAATACATTCCAATCTTTTCTGAGCTACTGAGCAGCACTTCAGCTGCTCTAAAATGGCCTTGATTCAGAATTCACTGAATCAGAGCCTCCAGAAACAATCTAGACATTTCCATCATGTAAAGCAGCAGGTCCAGATGGCTCTGGCTGGGAATTTGGCGCATGAAACATTTCATGCAATACTTGCCCAAACAAAAGCTTTCCAATACGTTCAGAAGCTCCCCCAAAGAACAACAGATGTTTGTTGGTGCAATATTCTGGTTGTTATATATCTGGTATTAGCATTAGTTTTTGTGTGTGTATGTGTATATATATATATATATATATATATATATATAGCGGGGTTTTTTCCCGAAACCCTCAATGGTGTGGATGGAAGTCCTCAACTAATGAGAAGCGGAATATCAACACAGATGCAGGAAAAAAACTTCTAATACATAGCAGCAGTACAAGCCTGTTTCATGCGTCACGCACTCAGCAGCTACCAATGTGCTTAAACACACAGCCAATAAATACAACGTTGCCCTGCATCACGCCCCTAGTTACGGTGCACAGCAACCAATGGGTGACACGATCACTGGCCAGAGGATCAGCAGCCAACAGGTGTGACAGCTCCCTGTCGGCCAGTACGAGGGGCACCTGCCCTTGATTGGCCTGTGATGAGGTGCACCTGTGCTGGGGACTATTGGACCGGGTGCTTTGCAGTCATGCCTCGTCGAGTCTTGGAAAAGCTTAGCGCCGGTCTGCGGATGCCCGTGTCTCCTGAACCCTCGCCTGTCTCCTGAACCCTCGCCTGCCTCCTGAACCCTCGCCTGTCTCCTGAACCCTCGCCTGCCTCCTGAACCCTCGCCTGCCTCCTGAACCCTCGCCGGCCTCCTGAACCTTCGCCTGTCTCCTGAACCCTCCTGAACCCTCGCCTGTCTCCTGAACCCTCGCCGGCCTCCTGAACCTTCGCCTGTCTCCTGAACCCTCCTGAACCCTCGCCTGTCTCCTGAACCCTCGCCCGCCTCCTGAACCCTCGCCCGCCTCCTGAACCCTCGCCCGCCTCCTGAACCCTCCTGAACCCTCGCCCGCCTCCTGAACCCTCGCCCGCCTCCTGAACCCTCGCCCGCCTCCTGAACCCTCGCCCGTCTCCTGAGCCCTCGCCCGCCTCCTGAACCCTCGCCCGCCTCCAGAAACCTTGCCCGCCTCCTGAACCCTCACCCGCCTCCTGAACCCTCGCCCGCCTCCTGAACCCTCGCCCGCCTCCAGAAACCTTGCCCGCCTCCTGAACCCTCACCCGCCTCCTGAACCCTCGCCCGCCTCCAGAAACCTTGCCCGCCTCCTTAACCCTCACCCGCCTCCTGAACCCTCGCCCGCCTCCTGAACCGTCGCCCGCCTCCTGAACCCTCGCCCGCCTCCTGAACTCTCGCCCGCCTCCTGAACCCTCGCCCGTCTCCTGAGCCCTCGCCTGCCTCCTCTGTGTGAGAGTGTTTCCCGTGTTTAGTGTTTGCCTGCCCTGTTTGGCAGTGGTTTTTGGTTATTGTATGCTTTCCGGAGTCCAGTAAAGTGACTTAGTACTTAACAACTGCCTCTGCTTCGTCTCTGCAACTGGGTCCAAACACACGGCGTTACAATGGGAGGATAGAAAACATTTGAAAAATATCAGAAAACATTACAACCAACGGGGAAGGGGTTGGGGCTTGTTTGGAAAAAGCAAGCACTTAAAGGGCCGGGGCACCGCAAGGGCCCGATGAATACAACTAAAACGGTACCCTGTTGTATATTTTTTGATGTGTCTGCTTTTCCTGTACAACAGAAGAGCACTCGGATAGTAAAAAACACTTCATCGACAATAATACATGCCGTTGCCGTTCATGGTATCACAAACTGAGGATCTTGTGAACAACTTCAAAACTCAAAAATACAAAATATCAGGGATGTCCCGGTAGCGCAGCGGTCTATTCCGTTGCCTACCAACACGGGGATCGCTGGTTCGAATCCCCGTGTTACCTCCAGCTTGGTCGGGCGTCCCTACAGACACAATTGGCTGTGTCTGCAGGTAAGAAGCCGGATGTGGGTATGTGTCCTGGTCACTGCACTAGCGCCTCCTCTGGTCAGTTGGGGCGCCTGTTTGGGGTGAGGGGGGGAATAGCGTGATTTTCCCACGCACTACGTCCCCCTGGTGAAACTCCTCACTGTCAGGTGAAAAGAAGCGGCTGGTGACTCCACATGTTTGGGAGGAGACATGTGGTAGTCTGCAGCCCTCCCCGGATCAGCAGAGGGGGTGGAGCAGAGACCGGGACGGCTCGGAAGAGTGGGGTAATTGGCCAAGTAACATTGGGGAGAAATGGGGTGGTTGTTAGGCAGCTTAAGAGAGTGTTGCCAGGCAGAAAGACTAAACTTCAGGTTCACCATGAAATTTACAAGGATCGACCGAACAAGTACTGCAAAGAAATTAAACAGGCCACGCAGTCTTTTTTCTCTAAACTCATTAATGAAAATATTAACAATAGTAAAGTGCTTTTCTCCACTATCGACCGACTTATTAATCCACCATCTCCAAACCCATCAGAGATGCTGTCCACTCAAATATGTGAGCAGGTCGCTACACTCTTCAATAACACAATTACTGCCATTAGACAGAACATTAGTGCCTCAAGATCCAGTACTGAACCTGCCCTCCAGTTCTCCAGAAATATCCCTGGCGCCATGTCTCACTTTGACACTCGAGACCTTAGAAGTCTAGACAATATTGTTGGGCAGCTCAGGTCGTCCACCTGCTGCTGGGATCCTCTCCCGACCATATTTTTTTAAAAACTGTTTTTAATTGCCTAGCACATGATGTGTTAGAAATGATTAGCTGCTGTCTTCAGGCAGGTATAGTGTTTCCTGCAGCACTAAGCCAGCTGTCGTTAAACCACTACTGAAGAGGAGTAATCTTGATGCGACAGCTATTGCCAACTACAGGCCCATCTCCAACTTACCATTCCTCAGCAAAATCCTTGAGAAAACAGTTTATTCTCAAATTAATAACTATTTAATATCGAACAACCTTCTAGGCATTTGTCAATCAGCACTTATCAAAGTTGTGAACGATCTGCATATGAACACAGACTCTAATAAACTGTCAGTTCTTGTGCTCCTGGATCTCGGTGCCGCCTTCGACACCGTTGATCATGATGTTTTGCGAGAGAGATTAGAAAAATGGGTCAGCCTTTCTGGCCCGGTTCTCAACTGGTTTAGAACATACCTTCAGGACAGGCAGTGTCTATTGGAGACCTTTCCTTGGACAAAGTGGGTATAATCTACTGCTGCTACTACTTTCGGCTGCTCCCGTTAGGGGGCGCCACAGCAGATCACCCGTTTCCATCTCTTCCTGTCCTCTGCATCTTCCTCTGTCGCCCACTTAAACACAAAGAAAAGGGCAAGAAAACCCCAAAACAACAGCACTGTGGGCGTTGATGTTGTGTAGGGGTTTACTGCCGCAGCCTAGTCCTCTCCCGAGGTGTCCACTAGGGGGCACTATTTAACCCGTAGCTGGGGATGGTTCGTGGGCATCAGGGAATATCCACACACCGGTGGGCCTGCGTACCGCACGTCTAGGGGACAGACCTCCTCCGAGTCCCTTGTAGTTCAGCCAGGGTCCAAGGTGTACCCGGTTACCGTGTGTCGCCACCAGGGGGCGCTACATGGGGCTTGCTGTTGGAGAGGCTGAGTACTGGCAGGGAGAGTCTTATGTGCTCGGCTCTCCTGTTGGTATTTCTGCTAGCCAGCGGTGAAGGCTGAGAGTGAGACGCGACAGACACACAACACCACAGCAACACAACAACCCCACTTCCTACACAACAATGTCTCACACGTTCTTGTGTCTGACACAACTACCGATGCGGGGCTCTTCAAGAGCAGGTCGGACATGGAAAACGGCCCTTCCGGCTGTGTTCCAAGCGACAGGCGATTACAAATGAACAAACGAACATTAACCGACACGCTCTTGTGCTGTGCTCACTCACGTGGCATTGTCGATGTCGTCAATGTTCTTATGAGAAGGTTGGGTAACACTTTAGTATGGGGAACATAAAAACACTTAATTACTAGTGAATTAGTAATGATCAAGATGTCACTTTAGTATGGGGAACATATGCTAAGTAACAAAAACTTAATTACTAGTGAATTAGTAATGATCAACATGTCACTTTAGTATGGGGAACATATTCTAAGTAACAAAAACTTAATTCCTAGTGAATTAGTAATGATCAAGATATCACTTTAGTATGGGGAACATAAAAAAACTTAATTCCTAGTGAATTAGTAATGATCAAGATGTCACTTTAGTATGGGGAACATAAAAAAACTTAATTACTAGTGAATTAGTAATGATCAAGATGTCACTTTAGTATGGGGAACATATTCTAAGTAACAAAAACTTAATTCCTAGTGAATTAGTAATGATCAAGATGCCACTTTAGTATGGGGAACATAAAAAAACTTAATTACTAGTGAATTAGTAATGATCAAGATGTCACTTTAGTATGGGGAACATATTCTAAGTAACAAAACTTAATTACTAGTGAATTAGTAATGATCAAGATGTCACTTTAGTATGGGGAACATAAAAACACTTAATTACTAATGAATTAGTAATGATCAAGATGTCACTTTAGTATGGGGAACATATGCTAAGTAACAAAACTTAATTACTAGTGAATTAGAAATGATCAAGATGCCACTTTAGTATGGGGAACATATTCTAAGTAACAAAACTTAATTACTAGTGAATTAGAAATGATCAAGATGTCACTTTAGTATGGGGAACATATTCTAAGTAACAAAACTTAATTACTAGTGAATTAGTAACGATCAAGATGTCACTTTAGTATGGGGAACATAAAAACACTTAATTACTAGTGAATTAGTAATGATCAAGATGTCACTTTAGTAAGGGGAACATATGCTAAGTAACAAAAACTTAATTTAGAGTAATGTAACACTATGAACACTTGTAGTTTTGTGTGTTGTTATGTAAGAACAGAGCATATTCATTAAGTGTTAGTAAGGGAGAATAAGTCTTCTTGTGGTACTACCACCTTATAAAGGCCATACTAAGCAAAGCATATTGAGATGGTACTACTAATAAGCAATACTTCTGAGGTTATAGAGGGAAAACTCATAGTTAATGGCTTACTGGTTGTATAATAAGGCCATGCAGAATAAGGCATTAATGAGTACGTAATAATGACCAATTAAGAGCCAATATGTTGCTAATTTGCATGCTAATACGCACCTAATTAATGGTGACTACGTTCCCCATACTAAAGTGTTACCGAAAAGTGCTATACAAATAAAGTCTGATTGATTGATTGACTGGTCGATTGATTGACTGATGAAAAAGTCAAGCCTTTCCTACGCCAAGCAGAAAAGAATCGGGGTTCCCACTCCTCTGAAAGATCAGTTTCCATGACGTGTGCTGCTGGGATGACAGGTGTTGCTGATGGGAGGTCACGTTATTCAGTCTCTACGTGGACTCTGTGAGTGAACGTACCACCAAAACGTCATACGCCGGTGTCACATCACAGCAAATTAACATATGGATAAAACATATAAAAATATCACATCTCAGCAGGTAACAAACGTGCCCTCTCCGGTCAAAGATATTATTTTACAAACAAGCTTGACCATCTTCCTTGACCTCAATAATATTTCCAGGACATTTGATCAATTCTATCGTTTTCCAGGATGTGTGGGAGCCCTGACAAAGTGCTGACTTGTTAGTTTACACCCCCTTTACTAAGATGTGTCTACCTGGCAGCACTTTCCTGTTGTGTTTTTTTGTCTTTCATCCTGTTTCAGTTTTTACTTTTTCTGTCTTGTCTCTCTGTGTGTTTGAGAAACAAGTAATGTTGTTGAGCTGCTAAGAGGCCCTGGTCTCTGGTGCTCAGGGATTTTGTCCCCAATCAAAGGGCCTGGGACCGACCTCTTCACGCAGTCACACCTGCCTTCGTATCCTTGAGCAAGCTACATCACCTCCTACCTGCTTCAGGAGCACCACACTAACGGACTGACCTCGACCGGATGGAGGATTTCCCCCTTGGGGCATCAAGTCAATCAAACCAAACCCCAACAACCAGAAACAGATTCTGCTTGTTTCCACCGCTGTCTGGTTAAAACACCTTCAACCCAAACTTTTAAACAGAAGAACGTTCCAGATCTACCGTCTCTGGGACTCCGTGAAGCTCGCTCTCTCTGCTGCTGCTGCTGCTCCTCCACTCGAGGCTGACCTCCTCCACCAACCACCTCCTCACACACCGGGAGCTGCTGAGGGACATGCAGATCTGGGGAAAAGAGAGGGTTTATTGTCTCGTTAGTGTCTCCATGATGCATTCATCAACTCATTAATCAGGCTGGCGTTTCTTCCTTGTCATCTGGACGAACAAGCAAACTAGGATCTTTAAGCGGTAAACACGAGGCTGCTACAGGCTTGCTCCTCCTCCACACAAGTGTGAGAACAGAGCTGCACTGTAGAGTTCTAATAAAATCCCAAATCACGGCTGGATTTTATATCTTATATCAAACCTAACCCTCAGATCTGACCCATCTGAAAAGACAAACAGCTTTACACACTTTGTCCCAGTCTAGCATTAGTAGGCAGCCAACGTGGGGTCCGATCGTGGTTCAGAAGAACAAACGGGCGTTTAAGGCCTTACATCCTCCTAATGGAACAACGGCTTATCAAGTCCACACCAAAACCCACCTTGACACCTTAACTTTCTGTGGGAAAATCTACCGACTTTGTATGTCTGGAGAGGAGCTACTTTCCCCCATTGCCTTCCGCACAGCTAGCGTTTCTGGAGACGACGCCCGGCGACCGTCAGAAGAGCCGCGGCTTCATACACTCACAGGCTGGCTCCGCAAATCTGCTGTGGTTCTGCTGCAGACGGACTCTTCTCAACCACACGGCAGCGCTCTGGCTACTTCCTGCCCTGCCCGAGCGTCGTGTTCAAATGTTACTTCACATATCTAGTGTGAATGTTGTGTGGAAAACCGTTATCTCTCGTCTTTAGCGACTAGGGCC
>NC_079230.1:3493036-3533036 GCF_029633865.1 Lampris incognitus | reverse complement strand
GAAATAGGATTATTTTACTCAAATGTGACTGAGACCTTTATCTACCTAAACTATAAAGGGTAACAGGACTTTTTTCTCTAATTACATCTGTTTCACAAGTGTAATCTATTGTATTTTAATAAGAGATCTCGCTCCCGTTTGCATTGTTAAAAGTTACTGCATAAGAATTCTGTTTTGTTACATATATCTAACTTACAACTGAAAGCTCTTATTTTTGCCCAAAAGAGTGAATAAATGCTATAATGCAATTTAAAATGCAGTTTCTACTGTTTCTATCAAATTGCAACCCCCCTCCCCCAAGATCAGGTGGAGGGGTCCTCAGGGTAGATCAAAAATATGCAGGGGGTCCAGGACCCCAAAAAGGTTGAGAACCACTGAATTAGAGGTTGATACATTCAGGGTCTACTGAGCTGTAAGATTGTGCACATTTCAGCAGTTCTTGTGCAGATTTTATCTGCACACGTTTCAGGGATTTACAACAGTCCAAATTCCTTACCAAAAGCACTGAAAACGGGTGGAGTTTTCCTAAATACAGATTTGTGTGTGTAATGATTTGCCAGTATGAGAATTGTGTTAATCATCAGATTTTCTCTTTTCTCGTTCATCACCAGTCCACGCAGTACATCCACATGTGATCCGAGTTCAACAGATACTACATTCTTCGGTTTAAACCATTCCTCCGTTGGTTTCCAAAATAGTTGGGAGTGACAACATGTGTAGAAAATGTGCTCCGTGGTTTCAATACCTGAATTGCAAAATGAACACATTATTTTCAAAATTGAATCTTAACCAAAGACATTCATTGGAGGGATATATATCATTTATTAATTTAAAATGGATTTCCTTCGCTTTGGGTTGTAGGGGATAATGTAAGAAATCCGTTTTTAATCTTAGTACTGTTGCAGGGTCCATGTCTCTAAAGTTAAAATTCAGTCACAAAATTGGAGAAAGGTGACTATAGTGCACTATATAGCAGGTAGGGGGTGATTTCAGACACAGAGTTGTTTGAATAAAAATGGACTATGATGTTTGCGGATGAAATTGTGATGTGCAGCGGTATGCACTGGAGAGAGAGAGGAATGAAAGTCAGGAGGAGCAAGACAGAATACCTATGTGTGAATGAGAGGGAGGAATGTGGGATGATGAGGATGCAAGGAGTAGAGGTGACGAAGATGTATGAGTTTAAATACTTGGGGTCAACTGTCCAAAGTAACGGGGAGTGCAGTAGAGAGGTGAAGAAGAGAGTGCAGGCAGGGTGGAGTGGGTGGAGAAGAGTGTCAGGAGTGATGTGTGACAGAAGGGTACCAGCAAGAGTTAAAGGGAAGGTTTACAAGATGGTAGTGAGACCAGCTATGTTGTATGGTTTGGAGACAGTGGCACTGGTGAAAAGACAGGAGGCTGGATACAACGTTTTAGCAACAGAAACGCCCCACACAAGTTCAAGGCACCCCCCCCCTCACCCACCGAAATGAGTCAAAATGTCCCCACGTATGCCCAACAATCCAGGCAAGAAAACCAAAGAAAGCTGAATCAGTTCATCTGGACACAACGTTCACTGTTGACTTGCCTTGACTTGCTTCAGGACACGGAGCCTGCTGATGTTGAGCTCTCCCCCGCCTGGTGGATCTTCATGTGCGTTTTGAGGCAGTGGCTCTGGGTAAAGTCTTTGAGGCAGACGGTGCACTTGTATGGTCTCTCCCCAGTGTGAGTCCTCATGTGGAGCCGCAGGTGTTCTGCCACAGAGCATGCTTTCCCACAGACGTTACAGATATATGGCTTCAGGCCAGAATGCACTCTCAGATGTCGGGTGTAATAATTCTTAGCTCTAAAATAACGCCCACATTTTTGGCAGCTGTATGGCATCTCTCCAGTGTGGCTCCTCGTGTGAATGATTAGTGATCCCTTGTACACGAAGTCTTTGCCACATTCGCTGCAACGGTACGGTCTCTCCTTGGTGTGTGTTCTCATGTGAGCGTTCAACTGTTCCTTTGTCAGGAATGCTTTGCAGCAAACATGGCAGAGGTATGTTTTCTCCCTTGTTGTGTGAATTTTCTCATGTGATTTTAATCCTTTCAGAAGTGTGAAGCTTTTCCCGCATACCTTGCAGCTGTGGCACTTTTCCCCCCTGTGGAGCAGCATGTGGTGAGACAATGATCTCAGGTCGCTGAGAGATTTACCGCACAGGCTGCAGCAGAAAGACTTGCCACCCATGTGGATCCTGCGGTGAGCTTCGACCTCTCTCTTTAAAACAAAAGCTTTATGGCAAACATCACATTTGTGTGGTTTATTTATCACATGGATCTTCTCATGAATCTTAAAAGATGACTTTAGAGAAAATTCCTTGTGGCAAACACCACATTTATACGGTTTAGTCCCTTTGTGAGCAGCTACGTGGCTTCTGAATGGCACAATGCTGAGGTACAACTTCCCACAAATGTGACAATTGTACGTTTTCTGGTGACTTTGAAGATGATTCTCCAAAGCCTTTGCAGATTCTGCAGGTTCTCCACATGCCCCACAAAGATGTCCAGGAGCTTCCAGGTGACTCCAGGCGTGTTTGATCAAAATGGTTACTGATCCATGCAGAGCTCCACAGACTCTGCAAGCCAGAGTGGGGTTATTTTGCTTAATAGACTCCTCTTGAGACATTTCTACTGATTTCCTGCTCTTGGCTCCTTGTCCACGTTGCTTGATGCAACGCTTCCTTGCTGTTTTGGGTGACCATGATTCATTTTCATTCTCCTTCAGGTCCTCATCACTCTCGTTCTGTTTCCAGCCATCATCTCCTCTGTCAATTGGCTCAGCACTGTCATCCTGTTTCTGATCCCTTCCACTGTTATGGTCACCGTTAGCAGGATCTGATACTCCACCGTCTACGACATCATCTTCTTCTGAGCCTATCCGTTGTTGTTGTGGTTTTGTAAAGTTTCTGTCTTGGGGGACCCTGCTGTCACTTTCTTCATTGTGAATCTGGCTGGTCTCTGACCTGAGAGCACACATAAAGAATTTAATGACTGATTGATTCTGTGTGTCTCCAGATCATCAATATACAGTGCCTTGAAAAAGTGTTCAACCTCCTTGAGGGTCATCACTAATTTCTGGATTATAAAAGACACTCACACATCTGCTCCTGAACAAGATTACTTTTGTGAACCCACAAGCTCTGACAGTATGTTCTCAAAGCCAAAATAAGTTATGTTTCACCAACTTTTTATTAATAAATTAAAAACCACATGCTCCCACGTGCTATGTGCCCCTGGTGAAACTCCTCACTGTCAGGTGAAAAGAAGCATCTGGTGACTCCACATGTATTGAAGGAGGCATGTGGTCGTCTGCAGCCCTCCCCGGATCAGCGGAGGGGGTGGAGCAGTGACCAGAGGAGTGGCTTGGAACAGTTGGATAATTGACCAAGTACAATCTGCTCTGTGCATAACCGTAGTCCACTGACTTCCGGTTTCTACTGCAGCGGTCATACCAGTTTCCTATTTGTTGGCGTGTGCTATTGACAACGGCATATTTTTTGTGATGCCTACAAGATTTACCATGGATAAATGTCAACAACCTGCGGAGGCATGTCGACAAACGTTCACCTGCACCTACCAGCACACGGGTGACAAGTTTCAAGTTGCACATATCAAGTTACGGCCACAATTATGAGGATGAGGATGCTCATCCTCATAATTGTGGACATAACTTAAGGGGTTTAAAGGTCTGGTTTAAAGAGTCTAACGATAGGCTTAGCAAGGCAGTGAGACATGCTAAACGACTGTACTCTGATCAAAGAAGGTATAATCAGTTCATCTGGACACAGCGTTTATTGACAGATACATTTCATCACTCATCTAAATGACTTCTTCAGTCTAAACTGACTGCATATGAAACTGGTCGTTGGTTTCGGTCATCATGCCACCGTTTTGTTTATAAGGGTGGGGATACCTGCAGTCAGTTGAGACTGAAGAGGTCGCTTACGTGAGTGATGAAACGTAAACGTTGTGTCCAGATGAATTTATTCAACCTTCTTTGATTTCCTTAACTGGATTATTAAGCACGCATAAAGGCTACTCTGAGAAATTTCAACAACTCAGCCTCTGTCTAGAAGCTCACCAACTACAAACCGAAAGCCCCCCACTCCACTAATGACTTGTGCCTGGCCAATGATCTGAATGAGCACTATTGTCTATTTGAAAGACAGTGGGTCAGTCCCGACACCATCCCCCATCACTCGATCCACCAGCTCCTCCTCCCCCACCTCAGCAGGGGCCCAGGCTTCTCCACAACTGCCCACCTTGGGGGCCCCCTCCTACCCTTCCCCAATGACAACTCTCCCCATGTCAAAGAAGGTTGAATCAGTTCATCTGGATACATTTATTGACAGACACCTTTCATCGCTCAACTAAGTGACCTCTTCAGTCTAAACCAGTGGTGGCTAACCGTGTGCCATGGAGAGCCACATGTATGCAGGTTTTCATTCCAGCCGGACTCCACACCAGGTGATTTCACTGATTAGCAACATTTCAACCAAAGAGGAAGACTGTATCAGGGAAATCACCTGGTGTGGAGTCAGGTTGGAATGAAAACCTGCATACACGTGGCTCTCCATGGCACATGGTTAGCCACCCCTGGTCTAAACTGACTGCAGGCATCCCCACCCTTATGAACAACACAGTACTATACAATTGCCTAACAACCAAAACCATTGACCAGTTTCATATGCAAATATGGGTGTGAGCACTCCACTTCATCCTTCAGCACCTGGACTCTGCAGGAACCTATGCCAGGATCCTGTTTGAGGATTTCAGCTCCACCCTCAACACCATCATCCCGGATCTGCTGCAGGACAAGTTTTCACAACTGCACATGCCTGACTCCACCTATAGGTGGATCACCGATTTCCTATCTGACAAGAAGCAGCATGTGAATCTGGGGAAACACGTCTGACTCCCGGTCCATCCGCACCGGTTCCCCTCAAGGCTATGTCCTTTCACCTCTAATCATCTCCCTGTATACAAATAGCTGCACCTCCAGTCACCAGTCAGGTCAAGTTCCTGAAGTTTGCTGACGACACCACCCTCATTGGGCTCATCTCTGGTGGGGATGAGTCTGCCTACAGGCAGAAGATTGAACATCTGGTGTCCTGGAGAGATCAAAATGACTTAGCGCTCAATACTCTAAAGACAGAGGAGATGGTTGTGAACTTCAGAATGATCACACCCTCACCCACCCCCATCACCCTGTGTGGCTCCCCAGTGAACAGTGTGGAATCCTTCCGCTTCCTGGGCACCATCATCAACCAAGACCTCAAGTGCAGCTCCCTCACTAAGAAGGCATAGCGGAGGTTGTACTTCCTGCGGCAGCTGAAGAAGTTCAAACTGCTAAAGCCAGTGTTGGTGCGTTTTTACACCACCATCATTGAGTCCACCCTCACTTCCTCCATCACTATCTGGTACGCTGCTGCCACTGCCAAGGACAGGGGCAGACTGCAGCGTATCATTTGCTCTGCTGATAGGGTGATTGGCTGCAACCTGCCAGTCCTTCAGGACCTGTACACCTCAAGGACACTGCGGCGAGCAGGAAAGATCATGGTCAACCCTTCCCACCCAGGCCGTGGTCTCTTCAAAACACTCCCCTCTGGCAAGAGGTTAGGGTCTGTAAAAACCAGAACCTTGCACCAAAAGAACAGCTTCTTCCCCACAGTGGTAGGCCTTTCCAACAAGCCCCCAGACAACCACACATACTGACACTGCCCCACCCCCACCCCCTTTAACCCTCTCTCCACACCACGACATACACCCACATATAAACACACACACTCACGGTGCAATAAATCTATCTGTCCTACTGTGCCCTCTGTACATGGACACTTTGCACAAAGCCTGCACTACCCTGTAAATACCTTTAATTCTACAGCAACTTCTCATCCTCACAGACGGTTGAATCAGTTCATCTGGACACAACGTTTATTGACAGAAACGTTTCATCATCATCTAAGTGACCCTTTCAGTCTCAACTGACTGCAGGTGTCCCCACCCTTATAAACAATACAGTGGCATAACGACCCAAACCAACGACCAGTTTCATATGCAAGTAGGTGTGACCATTAACTAGAGTTTGCCAATTTGCATATGAAGCTGATCGTAGGCTTCAGTCGTTATGCAACTGTATTGTTTATAAGGGTGGGGACAAATGCAGTCAGGTGAGACTGAAGAGGTCACTTAGATGATAATGAAACATTTCTCTCAATAGATGTTGTGTCCTGATGAACTGATTCAACTTTCTGTGATTTTCTTACTTGGATTATTGAGCATGCATGAAGACATTGAGAGAGAAACGTTTCAGAGCCTGGAGAGGTGGAGGTATGCACTGGAGAGAAGAGAAATGAAAGTCAGCAGGAGCAAGACAGAATACCTATGTGTTGATGAGAGGGAGGAATGTGGAATGGTGAGGATGCAAGGAGTAGAGGTGATGAAGGTGTATGAGTTTAAATACTTGGGGTCAACTGTTCAAAGTAACTGGGAGTGCAGTAGAGAGGTGAAGAAGAGAGTGCAGGCAGGGTGGAGTGGGTGGAGAAGAGTGTCAGGAGTGATGTGTGACAGAAGGGTACCAGCAAGAGTTAAAGGGAAGGTTTACAAGATGGTAGTGAGACCAGCTATGTTGTATGGTTTGGAGACAGTGGCACTGATGAAAAGACAGGAGGAGGAGCAGGAGGTGGCAGAGATGAAGATGATAAGATTTTCACTGGGAGTGATGAAGAAGGACAGGATTAGGAACGAGTATATTAGAGGGACAGCTCAGGTTGGACGGTTTGGAGACAAAGCAAGAAAGACAAGATGGAGATGGTGTGGACATGTGTGGAGGAGAGATGCTGGGTATACTGGGAGAAGGATGCTGAATATGGAGCTGCCAGGGAAGAGGAGAAGAGGAAGGCCAAAGAGGAGGTGTATGGATGTGGTGAGGGAGGACATGCAGGTGGCTGGTGTGACGGAGGAAGATGCAGAGGACAGGAGGAGATGGAAACGGATGATCCGCTGTGGCGCCCCCTAACGGGAGCAGCTGAAAGTAGTAGTAGTAGTAGTAGTAGTAGTAGATTTAGAACATTCCCGTCTTCCTTTTCATTACCTTGAGTATGAAAGAGGTGTGGAAGAGACGGAGATGACATTGTCTGCTTGCTGTGGAGGATGTAGATGCTCCTGCTCTGCCTAAAAGAAAGTAAAAATGTGTTAGAAAAGTACCTCATTCTCTTCCTCAAAGTGATTAACAGCTTGTCATTACAGCAAAAGGTCGGTAACTTGAGAGCTCGGTTGACTGAACTCATTATCAGAGGCTGTCAAAAGGTTTCATGTCACAGAATTGAATTTTAAAACATTTTATCACCAGTCTCTCAGGGACATTTTTGCTCTTGATAACCTTTACATTTTGTGAAAGTCTTTGTGGACTCTATCAAGGACCCCGGTTTGATAAATACTGCACTGAATTTAAGAGGGAAAAAATGATCAGGCGTCCGGGTAGCGTGGCGGTCTATTCCGTTGCCTACCAACACGGGGATCGCTGGTTCGAATCCCCGTGTTACCTCCGGCTTGGTCGGGCGTCCCTACAGACACAATTGGCTGTGTCTGCGGGTAGGAAGCCGGATGTGGGTATGTGCCCTGGTCGCTGCACTAGCGCCTCCTCTGGTCGGTCGGGGTGCCTGTTCAGGGGGGAGGGGGAACCGTGATCCTCCCACGTGCTACGTCCCCCTGGTGAAACTCCTCACTGTCAGGTGAAAAGAAGCGGCTGGTGACTCCACATGTATGGGAGGAGGCATGTGGTAGTCTGCAGCCCTCCCCGGATCAGCAGAGGGGGTGGAGCAGAGACCGGGACGGCTCGGGAGAGTGGGGTAATTGGCCGGATACAATTGGGGAGAAAAACTCACTGCGGTCATTAAAGACCCCATGACACAAAGAGTAGGAGGTTCCCCGGTGTCCGGGCAACATTCCCAACCTGGCTCTCTCCATCTGGCCACCTGATCATCCCCCACGTAACCAGCTCAATGGTTCCTCCATCTCCACCTCAAGCTGACGTGTGGTGAGCGTTCTGGCACAAAATGGCTGCTGTGCATCACCTGGGTGGTGCTACGCACTGGTAGTGTTTGAAGTGAGTTTCCCCCTTCAATGTGAAGAGATGTGGGTGTCTAGAAAAGTGCTATATAAATGTAATTATTATCATTATTATTATTATCCATTGCACGTTGTGCGTCTCGGGAGAGAGATCCTCCTCTGTTGCTCTCCCTGAGGCTTCTTCCTATTCTTTCTCCCCGTTAAAAGTGGTTTAGGGAGTTGTTCTTTTCTGATGTGAAGGTCTGAGGACAGTGTATTGTATTGCTGTAAAGCCCACTGAAGTAAATTTGTAATTTGCGATAAAATGAAGTAAACAAATAAAACTGGCTTGACTTGTTGCCACTTCCGCCCCGTTTGGTCAGAGAGGATGCGCAAGGCCTGGGTACACATGAGCAACGACTTATGAAATACAACAAGTAAACAAGATTTGTGCTAAATAACAACGCAAATGGAAGTCTTCTGTACTTTCGATGCTTCAGGCTTCAGAGGACTTGGATTACGCTGCAGGAGCTGTACGGAACTGTGTTTTCTTTTGCCGTTTTTGGAACCATTTAAAAGTTACCTACTGACTTGTGTTGATTTGAAGACAGCTGCTATGGAGTTGTTATTATGGTAACACTTTAGTATGGGGAACATAGTCACCATTAATTAGGTGCGTATTAGCATGCAAATTAGCAACATATTGGCTCTTAATTGGTCATTATTACGTACTCATTAATGCCTTATTCTGCATGGCCTTATTATACAACCAGTAAGCCATTAACTATGAGTTGTCCCTCTATAACCTCAGAAGTATTGCTTATTAGTAGTACCATCTCAATATGCTTTGCTTAGTATGGCCTTTATAAGGTGGTAGTACCACAAGAAGAGTTATTCTCCCTTACTAACACTTAATGAATATGCTCTGTTCTTACATAACAACACACACAACTACAAGTGTTCATAGTGTTACATTACTCTAAATTAAGTTTTTGTTACTTAGAATATGTTCCCCATACTAAAGTGACATCCTGATCATTACTAATTCACTAGTAATTAAGTTGTTGTTACTTAGCATATGTTCCCCATACTAAAGTGACATCTTGATCATTACTAATTCACTAGTAATTAAGTTGTTGTTACTTAGCATATGTTCCCCATACTAAAGTGACATCTTGATCATTACTAATTCACTAGTAATTAAGTTTTTGTTACTTAGAATATGTTCCCCATACTAAAGTGACATCTTGATCATTACTAATTCACTAGTAATTAAGTTGTTGTTACTTAGCATATGTTCCCCATACTAAAGTGACATCTTGATCATTACTAATTCACTAGTAATTAAGTTTTTGTTACTTAGAATATGTTCCCCATACTAAAGTGACATCTTGATCATTACTAATTCACTAGTAATTAAGTTTTTGTTACTTAGCATATGTTCCCCATACTAAAGTGACATCTTGATCATTACTAATTCACTAGTAATTAAGTTTTTGTTACTTAGCATATGTTCCCCATACTAAAGTGACATCTTGATCATTACTAATTCACTAGTAATTAAGTTGTTGTTACTTAGCATATGTTCCCCATACTAAAGTGACATCTTGATCATTACTAATTCACTAGTAATTAAGTTTTTGTTACTTAGAATATGTTCCCCATACTAAAGTGACATCTTGATCATTACTAATTCACTAGTAATTAAGTTGTTGTTACTTAGCATATGTTCCCCATACTAAAGTGACATCTTGATCATTACTAATTCACTAGTAATTAAGTTTTTGTTACTTAGAATATGTTCCCCATACTAAAGTGACATCTTGATCATTACTAATTCACTAGTAATTAAGTTTTTGTTACTTAGCATATGTTCCCCATACTAAAGTGACATCTTGATCATTACTAATTCACTAGTAATTAAGTGTTTGTTACTTAGAATATGTTCCCCATACTAAAGTGACATCTTCATCATTACTAATTCACTAGTAATTAAGTTTTTGTTACTTAGAATATGTTCCCCATACTAAAATGACATCTTGATCATTACTAATTCACTAGTAATTAAGTTTTTGTTACTTAGAATATGTTCCCCATACTAAAGTGACATCTTGATCATTACTAATTCACTAGTAATTAAGTTTTTAGAATATGTTCCCCATACTAAAGTGACATCTTGATCATTACTAATTCACTAGTAATTAAGTTTTTGTTACTTAGAATATGTTCCCCATACTAAAGTGACATCTTGATCATTACTAATTCACTAGTAATTAAGTTGTTGTTACTTAGAATATGTTCCCCATACTAAAGTGACATCTTGATCATTACTAATTCACTAGTAATTAAGTTTTTGTTACTTAGAATATGTTCCCCATACTAAAGTGACATCTTCATCATTACTAATTCACTAGTAATTAAGTTTTTGTTACTTAGAATATGTTCCCCATACTAAAGTGACATCTTGATCATTACTAATTCACTAGTAATTAAGTCTTTTTACTTAGAATATGTTCCCCATACTAAAGTGACATCTTGATCGTTACTAATTCACCAGTAATTAAGTTTTTGTTACTTAGAATATGTTCCCCATACTAAAGTGTTACCGTTATTATTTTATTTTTTCCCCCCCTTCTTCTACGAATTGTACTTAGCCTTCACCAGGGGAGGGGGACGTAGCGCATGGGAGGATCACGCTATTCCCCGCAGTTCCCCTTCCTTCCTGAACAGGTGCCCTGACCGACCAGAGGAGGCGCTAGTGCAGCGACCAGGACAAATACCCACATCCAGCTTCCCACCCGCAGACACAGCCAGTTGTATCTGTAGGGACACCCGACCAAGCCGGAGGTAACACGGGGATTTGAACCACCGATCCCATTGTTGGTAGGCAAGGGAACAGACCACTTCTCTATCCGGACACCCTGCTATGGAGTGGTGTTAGCTAGCTAGGTTTAACTATGTGCTCGTGGCAGCTACCTTCAGTCGGATGTACAGGGCAGATCTCCCTGCTCCTGTGGACTTCAGAGTCTTGTGGATATTCTCCCCTGTCATTTTCTCCAGTTTGAGAGGACGTAGTGTCCTGAACCTGTCAGCCGCAAAAGTGTCAAAAGGTTGGTTGTCTCCAGCCAGCTGAGGGAAGGTGGTCTTCAGCAAACCCAGGAAGTTGGGTTCCTGCAGACCAAGGGGACACTTCACTTTGCGCACCGGGTATTTCCTTAACACTGAAAAAAAGAATTCGTTCACAAGGTTAGAGGTCCCTCTGGTCAAGACGGTGTACCCCCTCTTAGCTGACTACAGCTTAGCGCCAGTTATAAGCTATTTAATTTGGCAATCGAGCCCTTTAAATATACCATTTTTTGAGAGCATATTTATCTGGGAGTCCTCCAGCATGCAGACCCTCAACGTGAGGTGGGAGCTTGCTTTTCTGCTGCAAGATCTCCTGGGCTTCCTCCTCTCCGACTGAACGCTGAGAGACAACAAGCAGATAGACGACGGTTAGCTACAACGTGGAACTTTTTTTTCTCACCCCCCCCCACCCTTTTCTCCCCAATTGTGTCCGCCCAATAACCCCACTCCTCCGAGTCGTTCCGGTCTCTGCTCCACCCCCTCTGCTGATCCAGGAGGGCTGCAGACTACCACATGCATCCTACTATACATGTGGAGTCACCAGCCGCTTCTTTTCACCTGACAGTGAGGAGTTTCACCAGGGGGACGTAGTGTGTGGGAGGATCACGCTATTCCCCCCAGTTCCCCCTCCCCCCCTGAACAGGTGCCCCGACCGACCAGATGAGGCGCTAGTGCAGCGACCAGGACACATTCCCACATCCGGCTTCCCACCCGCAGACAGCCAGTTGTATCTGTAGGGACGCCTGACCAAGCCGGAGGGAACATGGGGATTCGAACCGGCGATCTCCATGTTGGTAGGCAACGGAACAGACCGCCACGCCACCTGGACGCCCCAAAGTGGGTCTTAATGTGTTTCAGGTGCTGGAGATATGCATTACTGTGTACAATATGCAGTGTTTTCCATGGGGCTTCACAGTTTGGATGTGTTGTCATACTTTTTACAGCGTCTGAATGAACTGAATGCTTTTCCTTTCCATCAACAGTGACTACCCACCCATGCCGAGGCTTGCTGAGGGTCTAGGTGAATGTAGATTTAACTATATAAAGGTTAAAGCCTGCGATGTGACTGTTAGCGACCCTCTACATGTGGCTGTGTGCCCGTCTGTGGTTGTTAGTTGCATGTGTACTCTACCAGTCTCTGACGGGGAAACAACCATTATCTGGTGATCATGTTCCAAACATCTACAAGAACCTTAAAGGTATTTGATAATCCGGGTCCTCCAGATTCTTCTGACGTTGAATGGGGGACCGCTCTGGGGCCTCAGCGAACTCTTCCTCCTCATCCTCATTTGTTGACAAGAGGTGCAGACTTCCTCGGTCCTTGTCACCTGAGCAGTAAAAGAAAGATGCTGCATCAAAACCGTGGGGTTGTTTTCTTTTTAATCCATGTTACTGGAAGAAGACACCAGCAGGCTATGACAAGCTTCACATATCTGGGCTCCATCTTCCTCTGCTGACATTCATAACCGATCACAGAGAGCTGGACCAGTTCACCTGGACACAACGTGTATCAGGAGAAACCCTTCATCATCATCTAAGTGACCTCTTCAGTCTCACCTGACTGCAGGTACCCCACCCTTATAAACCATACAGTGACTGCAGGTACCCCACCCTTATACACAATACAGTGCCTGCAGGTACCCCACCCTTATAACCAATACAGTGACTGCAGGTACCCCACCCTTATAACCAATACAGTGACTGCAGGTACCTCACCCTTATAACCAATACAGTGACTGCAGGTACCCCACCCTTATAAACAGTACAGTGGCTGCAGGTACCCCACCCTTATACACAATACAGTGATTGTAGGTACCCCACCCTTATACACAATACAGTGACTGCAGGTACCCCACCCTTATAAACAATACAGTGACTGCAGGTACCTTCACTCTTATAACCAATACAGTGACTGCAGGTACCCCACCCTTATAAACAATACAGTGACTGCAGGTACCTTCACTCTTATAACCAATACAGCGACTGCAGGTACCTTCACTCTTATAACCAATACAGTGACTGCAGGTACCCCACTCTTATATACAATACAGTGACTGCAGGTACCTTCACTCTTATAACCAATACAGTGACTGCAGGTACCCCACCCTTATAAACAATACAGCGACTGCAGGTACCCCACCCTTATAAACAATACAGCGACTGCAGGTACCTTCACCCTTATAACCAATACAGTGGCTGCAGGAACCCCACCCTTATAAACAATAGTGTCATAACGACCCAAACCAACGACCAGTTTCATATGCAGATATAAGTGTGACCATTAACTAGAGTTACAGTGGCCATGTGTACTATTCACAGAGGACTGGGGAATAGTTGTTATCACAGCATTGTAAGATGGTGACAGATGTACTCTTAGCCCCCCCCCCCCTCAGTTCAGGGATGGTTGTTCCCTCTTCACATAGATGGCGTCTTTGACTCCCCGTTCAAACAAGTAGTTCCTCCCTATCAAGGATGTGCACATCCTCATCCCTGAAAGAGTGGCCACTGGCCTGTAGATGGTGTAGACTGTGGAGTCCTGGCCTGTAGATGGTGTAGACTGTGGAGTCCTGGCCTGTAGATGGTGTAGACTGTGGAGTCCTGGCCTGTAGATGGTGTAGACTGTGGAGTCCTGGCCTATAGATGGTGTAGACTGGAGTCCTGGCCTGTAGATGGTGTAGACTGTGGAGTCCTGGCCTGTAGATGGTGTAGACTAGAGTCCTGGCCTGTAGATGGTGTAGACTGTGGAATCCTGGCCAGTAGATGGTGTAGGCTGTGGAGTCCTGGCCTGTAGATGGTGTAGACTGGAGTCCTGGCCTGTAGATGGTGTAGACTGTGGAGTCCTGGCCTGTAGATGGTGTAGACTGGAGTCCTGGCCTGTAGATGGTGTAGACTGTGGAGTCCTGGCCAGTAGATGGTGTAGACTGTGGAGTCCTGGCCTGTAGATGGTGTAGACTGTGGAGTCCTGGCCTGTAGATGGTGTAGACTGTGGAGTCCTGGCCTGTAGATGGTGTAGACTGTGGAGTCCTGGCCTGTAGATGGTGTAGACTGTGGAGTCCTGGCCTGTAGATGGTGTAGACTGGAGTCCTGGCCTGTAGATTGTGTAGACTGTGGAGTCCTGGCCTGTAGATGGTGTAGACTGGAGTCCTGGCCTGTAGATGGTGTAGACTGTGGAGTCCTGGCCAGTAGATGGTGTAGACTGTGGAGTCCTGGCCTGTAGATGGTGTAGACTGTGGAGTCCTGGCCTGTAGATGGTGTAGACTGTGGAGTCCTGGCCTGTAGATGGTGTAGACTGTGGAGTCCTGGCCTGTAGATGGTGTGGACTGTGGAGTCCTGGCCTGTAGATGGTGTAGACTGTGGAGTCCTGGTCTGACATGATAAGGCCCAGACACACCAGGCTGACGGTCAGCCAATGTCGGGTCGTCAGTGAGTGTATGTGACCCTAGTTTTTACGGTGTGTCCTGCACCGTCGGCACTAGTCAGACCCCCTGTCGGCAGCTTTTCGGCCGATTCAGCGTGTTGAATGGGCGGAGCCCGTCTGTGAAAGAGCTCACCTCTGATTGGCTGTTCAGCTTAGCGAATCAGTGCAGAACGTACATGCTAGTTGGCCGTCGGCTGGAATCTTTGCGCTGGGTTCAAGTGCTACTTTTTGGCCCAGACGGCAGGCGACGTGAGGCGACCTTCATCACCGCTAGTTGGTTTGGTGTGTCTGGGCCCTTAGCTCTTCTGTGTTGTGCCATCCTCTTCACCAGCGTCTGTTTATTTTCCCCAATGTACAAGTCAGGGCAATCCTCCTGGCACTTACCAGCTACACTATATTGCTGTGTTTGTGCCGGGGGACCCGATCCTCGCAGTGGACCAACTTCTGGTGCAGCGTGTTTTGGGGTTTGAAAGCAACTGAGATGTGGTGTTTGGAAAACATGCATCTCAACTGTTCTGACACTCCCGCCACATACAGAATCACTGGTTGACGCTCCCCTCTTCCATCGGCTGGTGCACTGTTGGGGCGTCTTCCTGGCTTTGACAGACGCCCAGTTAGGATAACCACACTTAACCAGGGCCTGTTTACTGTGGGATGTCTCCCCTTCCCCGGCTGCTGTGTCGGTGGGGACGCTGTCAGCTCGGTGGTCCAGCATCCTGATGACTCCTAGTTTGTGCTCCAGTGGATGATGAGAGTCGAACCTTAAGTACTGATCAGTATGTGTTGGTTTACAGTAAACATCAACAATCAGATGTCCCCCATCACCAATTGTAATTTCACAGTGTAAGAAGGCTACCCTGTCCTGTTCCACATCCTCCCTGGTGAACTTGATGTGGACTCGTCCCCAATCCTCTGTGAGTAGTACACATGGCTACTGAAACTCTAGTTAATGGTCACGCCCATATAAAATTGGTGACTGGTTTGGGTGGTTATGCCACTGTATTGTTTATAAGGGGTGGGGTACCTGCAGTCAGGTGAGACTGAAGAGGTCACCTCGGTGATGATGAAACGTTTCTCCCAGTAACCGTTGTGTCCAGATGAACTGACTCACCTTTGTGATTTCCTCACTTGGATTACTGAGCGTGCATCAAGACACTCCAACAGAAGAACACTGGAGACACTGGTGTAAATATAGGTGGTGCAGCCGGTGCAGTGGCACCAGGGCCCGTCGCTAGGGGGGGGGGCCCGTCAATATTTCTGCATGCATTGTCCTAGTCCAATGTTACGTGCGTCCGCTCTCTGTGGTTCTGAAGTGTAGCCCATCTTTGACGTACTGACCTTTACAATAACTCATCTGTGTAAACTGTGTCTGTTACTTTGATATTTCTGTTTTATTTGTTATACTTTATGCTGTGAAGCACTTTGTGATTGTATATCTGTGAGAGGTGCTATACAAATAAATTACTAAAATTACTTACCGAACCCACCTATGGTGGTGGTGGTGGTGGTGGTGTGTGTGTGAGCGAGTGAGTGAGAGACGGGGGGGGGGGGGTTGCTTGTACCAGGGCCCATAATAAATATGTTACGCCAGTGACTGGAGATGTACCTTCTCTGGGACGCAGCGGGACTCCCTCTCTTTTCTTCTGCTCCTCCACACGAGACTCACCTCCACCAACCTCCTCCTCCTCCTCCTCACACACAGGGAGCCACTGAAGAACGTTTGGGTCTGGGGAAGAAAGGGTTTCTTTAATTATCTCTAGGTTATCTACACGTCTGACCCACAGCAAAACCAGCAAGTGCACCAGGGCTCCTTCATGGACTCTCTGAACCCTTACTGCATGAACACCCCGCATAAATCTGCAATCCTGCAGACTTCGCTTGAGTAATCATCCACAATCCATCGCTTTGTGATGATTAAAATGGGGATAACCATACAGTCCACGGGGATGACCAAAGAAACCACAAAAGCTGAAAAAACGTAAACAAACCATGCGAGGAACCAGCAGAGGAAGGTTTCATGTAAACACCCTACAACACACCATGTGCACATTCCATGATGTGTCATGGTTTCCAACAACACTGCCGTACGGGTCATACACGGGGCGTGAACAACAAATTAATCACATGGTGAAAACAGGAGGTGTGCCCCTCACGCGCCAAAGTCGTGGAGAATGCAAAATAAAGTTTGAAATAAAAAACCTAAACGCGTCATAGTGAGAAACACTACACGCAGCGACTTCCTCGTAATCACACTTTTGTTCAGTACAACTTGCAACCGAGATGTTTCAAGGTAGACAGGTCTGAATTCCAACGTCACGGGTTCATGCTGCTCACTCACAGAGAAAAAGCAAAAAGCCAAAAAAAAAAACATGGATTCCTGTAGCGTCCCGGTCTCTGCTCCACCCCCTCTGAGCCGTCCCGGTCTCTGCTCCACCCCCTCTGAGCCGTCCCGGTCTCTGCTCCACCCCCTCTGCTGGTCCGGGGAGGGCTGCAGACTACCACATGCCTCCTCCCATACATGTGGAGTCACCAGCTGCTGCTTTTCACCTGACAGTGAGGAGTTTCACCAGGGGGACGTAGCAAGTGGGAGGATCACGCGGTTCCCCCCAGTTCCCCCTCCCCCCGGAACAGGCGCCCAACCAACCAGAGGAGGCGCTAGTGCAGCAACCAGGACACATACCCACATCCGTCTTCCCACCAGCAGACACGGCCAGTTGTGTCTGTAGGGACGCCCGACCAAGCCGGAGGTAACACGGGGATTCGAACCGGTGATCCCTGTGCTGATAGGCAGCGGAATAGACCGCCACGCCACCCGGACGCCGCTAAATATTTTTCTTATTATAAAATTAAAGTGCCTTGCAAAAGTATCCACCCCCCTTGAAAGTTGTCAGTTGTCTGAATGACAAACGATGCATTGACATGTAGTTCTGTGTGATGTGCAGCAAAAAACTCCACAAAGCCGACAGAAAATAAAAGACAACACAACATTCACAACACAAAACATTAAAATTTCAGCACCTCTGAATGGACAGTGCTTCGAAACGCAGCACCAGAAATCACTGAGTCAAAGCGGTGCCGGACTAAAATGAAAGCACCACTTTCTTGTATTTCGCGTCATTTTGCTTTTTCCTTCTAATTAACCAGTTAGTTACCGGTTAATGGGTGTCGGTCTATCGAAAGCAAAATGAACCAAAACTGACTGAGTTAATCATGGCACAAGTCCAACATTGAGGGGTCCCCTCTTATTTGATAAGGATCTTGCATTTTTGGTATTCACATCAAATCATCCAAGTTAGACGAGGTAAGAGTACACCTGCCCCTTTCCCGGTGACCGATGGGGTCCGACAAGGTGGTGTACTGTCACCTGTTCTCTTCACTGTGTATACGGATGAACTTTCCAAAAAGTTAAGAGTGTAAGACTGGCTGTATGGTGGGGATAGTCTTATTAACCATCTGATGTACGCTGATGACTTAGTCCTCCTGTCCCCTTATAGTGCTGGCTTACAGCAACTGCTCAGAGTCTGCTCAAGTTATGGTGTGCAGCATGACATCACATTTAACTCTGAAAAGAGTGTTGTCGTGATTGCTAAACCCAAGGAGGATAAGAAGCAAAATGTTCCCTCATTCTTCTTGGCAGACCAAGCACTACATGTGGTGAACACAGTAAGATACCTGGCTCACATCATCAGGAAATGGTCTATGTGACGACGATGATGTGCAGCGCCAGTGTCGCAAACTGTACGCACAAGCCAATATGCTGGCACACAAATGTCACATGTGTACAGATGATGTTAAAACTGCTCTTTTTAGGGCCTACTGTACTCCACTCTATACTGCCCACTTGTGGTGCACTTATAGTAAAGCAAAAATGAAAAAGCTGCAGGTAGCATATAATGATGCATTCCGCCGAGTCTTGCTCAAGCCTCCAAGATGGACAAGTGCAAGTCATGTGTTTGTGACGAGTATTGCTCCCACTTTTCATGCTGTGTTGAGGAATTTTATGTACACATTTATCTGTCGATTAATTGATTCTAAGAATGTAATTTTCATGTTCTTAACTGAGCCTTCACAAAGTGACACAAGGTAATCCTCTAGCTTCTGGAAACACTGGAACAAATGTCTGTATAGGTTTTAATCATTGTGGACTTGTGAACTGTTGTTTTAGCTATATTTTTGTGTTGTTGTCCTGTGTTGTATTTTTGTTGTTTTTGTTTGGGTTTTTTAATATGGACCTGTGTGTCTGAATAAAGTAAGATTTAACTATATTTAAATGGGCATTATACATGGTACAGGATCGGCTCTGAGACCTTTCTTGTTTGCAATGGAAGTGGACAGGTTGACGGATGAGATCAGGCAGGAGTCTCCATGGACTATGATGTTCGTGGATGACATTGTGATCTGTAGTGGGAGTAGGGAGCAGGTGGAGGAGAGCCTGGAGAGGTGGAGGTATGCACTGGAGAGAAGAGGAATGAAAGTCAGTAGGAGCAAGATGGAATACCTATGTGTGAATGAGAGGGAGGACAGTGGAATGGTGAGGATGCAAGGAGTGGAGGTGATGAAGGTGGATGAGTTTAAATACTTGGGGTCAACTGTCCAAAGTAACGGGGAGTGCAGGAGAGAGGTGAAGAAGAGAGTGCAGGCAGGGTGGAGTGGGTGGAGAAGAGTGTCAGGAGTGATGTGTGACAGAAGGGTACCAGCAAGAGTTAAAGGGAAGGTTTACAAGATGGTAGTGAGACCAGCTATGTTGTATGGTTTGGAGACAGTGGTGCTGATGAAAAGACAGGAGGTGGAGCTGGAGGTGGCAGAGATGAAGATGATAAGATTTTCATTGGGAGTGATGGAGGAGGACAGGATTAGGAAGGAGTATATTAGAGGGACAGCTCAGGTTGGATGGTTTGGAGACAAAGCAAGAGAGACAAGATTGAGATGGTTTGGACATGTGTGGAGGAGAGATGCTGGGTATACTGGGAGAAGGATGCTGAATATGGAGCTGCCAGGGAAGAGGAGAAGAGGAAGGACAAAGAGGAGGTTTATGGAGGTGGTGAGGGAGGACATGCAGGTGGCTGGTGTGACAGAGGAAGATGCAGAGGACAGGAAGAGATGGAAACGGATGATCCGCTGTGGCGCCCCCTAACGGGAGCAGCCAAAAGTAATGCATGTGCTCCCTCACCACATCCATAAACCTCCTCTCTGGCCTTCCTCTTCTCCTCTTCCCTGGCAGCTCCATATTCAGCATCCTTCTCCCAGTATACCCAGCATCTCTCCTCCACACATGTCCAAACCATCTCCATCTTGTCTCTCTTGCTTTGTCTCCAAACCGTCCAACCTGAGCCGTCCCTCTAATATACTCGTTCCTAATCCTGTCCTTCTTCATCACTCCAAGTGAAAATCTTATCTTCATCTCTGCCACCTCCAGCTCCACCTCCTGTCTTTTCATCAGTGCCACTGTCTCCAAACCATACAACATAGCTGGTCTCACCACCATCTTGTAGGCGTTCCCTTTAACTCTCGCTGGTACCTTTACTATAAAACGCATACTACGACCATAATATCAGGACACAACCAGTCTCTAAAATATGCGTATGCGTGAGTCGGCGTGTGCGTGGGGGAGGCACATTATTCTGCGTCACCAACCTGCGCTGTCCAGCTGGACTCGTGGCTGCAGAAGAGCGTCCAACTGTCTCCGCTGGCGCTCGAGCTCCTGCCTGAGACGCGACGCCTCCTCCTCGTAGTTATTTACGGTTCTTTCCACAACCGCGAAGATCTCCTGGGCCGCGGTGCTGAGACGCTCGCTGACGATGCCCCGCAGGATGTCCAGCTTGGACATTTCTCTGGACGTGTGCGGCGTCTCACACCGCACCCCGTTCCCATTCATTTCTTCGTCCAACTCCAACTCCAACTCCTCTCTAGCGGACGGCGCTACGAAGCTGCTCACTCAGGGAAAGCGCCGCTGGATGACTTCCTGTTTTGGTCCGTACGCAAATGTTGTCCGACCAGAAAATGAGAATTCAAATTGAGCCGTGGGCGCGTGCGTGGTCGTCGTCTGGTACGTGTGAACAAATACCGCACCAGCGCGAGGCACATTTCTTCTTCTTCTTCTTCTTCTTCTTCTTCTTCTTCTTCTTCTTCTTCTTCTTCTTCTTCTTTTTTAATTGAAACTATAAATGTACAACAATAAGACACCTGACAACTTCTCATCCTCTAGAAAACAACGAGCAGACTCCACAAGAGATGTAAAACATGTACACAAACCATACAAAAAAGGCATAAAATAAATCAATTAAGCAGAATAAAACGTAAAATAACCATAAATAAACCAGTTAAGCAGAATAAAACATAAAATAACCATAAATAAACCAATTAAGCAGAATAAAACATAAAATAACCATAAATAAACCACTTAAGCAGAATAAAATATAAAATAACCATAAATAAACCAGTTAAGCAGAATGAAACATAAAATAACCATAAATAAATCAATTAAGCAGAATAAAACATAAAATAACCATACATAAACCAATTAAGCAGAATAAAACATAAAATAACCATAAATAAATCAATTAAGCAGAATAAAACGTAAAATAACCATAAATAAACCAGTTAAGCAGAATAAAACGTAAAATAACCATAAATAAACTAGTTAAGCAGAATAAAACATAAAATAACCATAAATAAACCAGTTAAGCAGAATAAAACGTAAAATAACCATAAATAAACTAGTTAAGCAGAATAAAACATAAAATAACCATACATAAGCCAGTTAAGCAGAATAAAACATAAAATAACCATAAATAAATCAATTAAGCAGAATAAAACATAAAATAACCATACATAAACCAATTAAGCAGAATAAAACATAAAATAACCATAAATAAATCAATTAAGCAGAATAAAACGTAAAATAACCATAAATAAACCAGTTAAGCAGAATAAAACGTAAAATAACCATAAATAAACTAGTTAAGCAGAATAAAACATAAAATAACCATAAATAAACCAGTTAAGCAGAATAAACATAAAATAACTATACATAAGCCAGCCAAGCAGAATAACACATAAAATAACCATACATAAGCCAGTTAAGCAGAATAAAATGTAAACTAGTAATAACGACACCATACCTAAGGACTGGCTAAACGACTGGTAGTTTTAAGATATCACGTTGGTCAGATCAGTTTGTGGTATTCCACAGAGATCTTTGGCACATTTTGATTTCATTGATTTGAGGGACTTAATACCGAGTTGAGTTTCATTATAGAGGCACATGAAGATGGGCGGAGTCTTAATAAATTCAGCCTTACGAATAAAAAAACTGGTTAAAATAAGTAAAACATTGATCAGCGCAAAGCAAATGAAACAAATGGTAAAACACAGATACAGAAAGCAAAGCAACGAGTCACACCTCACAACGACGTCAGCCGCCAAAACCCGCAACGGAAATCTCAGAAAGTTCAATCGGTTCATCTGATCCCCCCCCCCCCTATTACTGAAGCCAACTCCAAAATACAACTTGATAAGACCATGCATGTCACCGATTTTGACGAATAGCCCGAATAAACACTCTGGCTTTCATCTCAGGAACTGAGTTTTTCCCCACATAAATTATTAATGTCGCTCAGGACCAGCTAACCTCACCCACGTGTCCTGGGCTCGTGCTGCTGCACCGGCCTTGCTTTGGAAGTCCGTTTTTGATTCCCTTTCAGCCACCACGTCTCACCTCCACCCCTCTTCCTCAGTTGCCCTGTTTGGCGTCCTACCCACTGGCCACTCTTTGCCGTCCTGTTCTGAGGAACTTTTCTCACATTGTTTATTCTGATGCACTGGAAGAGCCCCCACCCCCCCGTCATACCCACTGGATAAAGGTTGCCCCCCTGGCCTTCGTGTAGTTGGAGAACATTAAACGCTCCCTTCGTGCTCTAAGGCACCGTTTTATAAAATCTGGCAATCCTTTCTGGGACATGTCAGACCCCTCCAACTGGATTCTGTCCCCATTGACTAGATACCCCCCCGCCCCCCGCCTCCATACTGTCCCAACATCTTGCACTTCCTGGCTGAGTCCTGTCTTGCCCAGATAAACGCACACAGCATGTATAGTGTGTTACTGTCACCAAATTTTGTATTGAAAGTTTTTTGTTGCTCTCTTTTAAAACTTGTGTATATGTGTTTTATGTTATGCTATGTTACGTTGTTGTATGTGTTAAAAATCTTATGGATAAATAATTTTTGCTTTAAAAAAGAAGCTATTTCTGGCTTTCCCCCCCAGACACAGTGACTTTAATCTCAGAAGTTATATTTGACTTTTTCGCCCTCAGAGATTCTGACTTTAAACTTTAAAAAAAACCCTCCGTCGGTGGCCCTGTTAAACGGAGCCCCTGAGAGGTCGTTGTAGGAAAACGAGCGAACGAACAGCGAAATAAATAAATAAATAAATAATTTGGGGGGGGGGAATACAAAAAACAACTGGGGCCACCGACGGAGGTTTTGTTTTTTTTACACTTCCGTACAAATGCCAAAACGTAAGATAAGACCTAACACGCCAAATGATAAAGGGAAATGGAAAAAAGTATTTTTTTTGTCAGTTTAAGATTTAAGTTTGAGCATTTCCATTTAAGCTTTTGCATTTTAAATTTCACTTTTTTTTCCAGTGTCACGTTACATTTTCAAGTTTTCATTTTACATTTCAAATTTGCTTTTTTAATTCCCTTTGTCTTTTTGACGTTTAATTGTGGCCTGATTATTCCTCGTGGAGTAAAATAATCTATTTAGTTTTCTCTCTTTTACCTTCCCTCCATACACCATGGGTCCGACCGAAACCTTGTTTTCCGGTCGGACGACATTTGCGCACGCACCAAAACCGGAAGTTGTGGAGCAGCGCTCCGTCCAAACCGCTCGACGAATCCGTGGGTCAGAGACTCGTTCGAGCGGAATAAAGACATGGATAGACACGAGGTGTCGGCAGAAATGTCCAAGCTGGACATCCTGCGGGGCATCGTCAGCGAGCGTCTCAGCACCGCGGCCCAGGAGATCTTCGCGGTTGTGGAAAGAACCGTAAATAACTACGAGGAGGAGGCGTCGCGTCTCAGGCAGGAGCTCGAGCGCCAGCGGAGACACTGCCACGCGCTCCTGCAGCCACGAGTCCAGCTGGACAGCGCAGGTTGGTGACGCGCCGTGGCCTCGCTCCTGCACCACCACCACCACCACCACCACCAGGGCTCTAGTGCTGTGCTGTGTTGTGTTGCGTTGTGTTGTGTTGTGTTGTGCTATGCTGTGCTGTTGTGTTGTGTTGTGCTGTGTTGTGCTGTGTTGTCTTGTCTTGTACCAGGTACTATCCCTAACTTTTGCCCAATGGAAACCCAAAACAAGTGAGTAGAGTAGAGTGGAGTAGGGTAGGGTAGGGTAGAGTAGAGTAGAGTAGAGTCTAGCCGGTACCAAGCAGTGGAAACGAGGCATAAGAGGATATGCTGGTTGGAGGTTAACTTCCTTCTGGGTGGGAATGACATGTTAAAAACAGATCCTCTAAACACATGTAAACACAAACAAGTGGGTGGGTGGTGGGTGGGTGGAGTAACAGACACACGAACTAATAGATCTGACCTACAGAGGCCAACAGCATTCACCTGCTTTTCTTTTCTTCAGTGTCAATATTAGGATGAGGACCTAAAGTTCATCTCTACCAAAGCCATCAGGTACTTCTAGATTATCCTCCTCTAACAGCAGGAGCCGAGGTGCGACAGGAGACGAGACTTGACATCGTCCTCAGTTTCACTGTTGTTGCTTCGCTTGTGAAACTACACATGTTCGGTAGAGAAGCTCCGACACTTTAGGATAAGTGACTACACACCACCAAGCAGGAGTTGCATATTAGTAACTACCGAACTCATCATCTGTAAAGCATTTGTATGTAAAGTATTTGTAAAGCAAAACGTGCACCAGTGGTGGGCGAGTGTGTTACCAGAGGTTTTATAAATACATGTCAATGTAAGTTCGTTTGTACCGGCGAGGGCGCCGCAACCGTGAGAGGTTTGGTTTCGTTTTAAATCAGTTTCTCCGGGATGACCTCTTCCAAGGGAACGGGGTCATGTTTACCAACACAAGACTCCCGGGCCGGTTTTGTCTCCCAGTCTGGGAGTGTGTCTTTTTTTTGGGGGGGGGGGGGGTCCTTTGTCCTTGTGTCCTTTGTGTTAAGGCAGAGAGAGCCAGAGCACAAGAAATTCCTTGTATTGGAAGCATTTAGGAGAGTAGAGCTGAAGCTGAAGGTGGTGCAGAGCTGGTGGAGCGAGCTAGAGAGGGGCTGGAGAGAGAGAGGGAGCGGCGATGGCGAGAACCACCGTTTCTTTGAAGGTTTCGAATCACCACAATCACAGCAGCTTCTTCATCATACAGTCCTAATTGCACAAAAACCTTTAGGCTGATGGATCCAGTAGTTTGTGAGAATGGCTGCGGACACATAACGCCCCCCCCCCCCCCACACACACACACACACACGACAAACGCACAATCCCTTCCAGGCTACTGCCTGGCGGAAACAAGTCATTGATTGATAAATAAAGAAACTCTTTCTTGTCCAGATCCAGATGTCCTTCGGCAGCTCCCTGCATGTAAGGAGGAGGTTGATGGAGGTGAGCCTCATGTGGAGGAGCAGCAGCAGCAGCAGGGAGGGCGAGCCCCATCGAGTCCCAGAGAAGGTACGGCCAGAACTTTTTTCGTACTGAAGCGGTTTTAATCGGACTGGGACGGAAATATGACAGTGTGTGGTTCTGATCCGTAAGGTTTGGTTTCATTTTCTTGGTCGGTGTCTCAATGGGACAGCCTCCTCCCGCAAAGGGTCAGAGGTCAGTCAGTTAGTGTGGTGCCTCTGAAGCAGGTGGGAGGTGAAGTATTGTGCTCAACTTCACCACCCAAGTTGAGCACACGTCCGGCAACTTGATCTGCAGGTCAGCAGGCGTTTCTTCATGTCCCTCGGCGCAGAGCGGATGGATGATGTCACACGGGCAACTGGTTTACCCCAGAACAAAGTTGACCATTTTTTTACACCCAGTTTGACTTATTGTTCGTCTCATCTCCCTCCTGACATGACAAATGTGCGTGGATAAATGTTCTGCTTGCGGTGAAACAACCAGGAGCGGATTGTGTCCAAAACTTTAGCGCTGCATACTTTCATCCAGAGACGTATGCATCATGTCTTCATACACAACACGATCGCACACACAAGAACACAGTAAAGAGACTTCTACACTCGGCCAGTAGGTCCTTCTCAAACCCAGCTTCGTTGTGGGGGGAGGACCGCCGGATCACCAGCTCTAAGAAATGACAGCAGGATGGCTTGAGAAACTGTTCCCAGTGTTAAGAGGTTGGACACACTGACTGTGTTTTCACTTGATGAGACAATATTCTGAGTCGAGTCTTTATCGATGCTGCTTTCTTGAGCAGGTCTCTGTGGAGGTGAAGTGAAGTGTCCGTGGGAATAATGTGCTAGAAATAGAGAAATACTCCTAACAGATGTACTACTACTACTTTCAGCTGCTCCCGTTAGGGGGCGCCACAGCGGATCATCCGTCTCCATCTCTTCCTGTCCTCTGCATCTTCCTCTGTCACATCAGCCTCCTGCATGTCCTCCCTCACCACATCCATAAACCTCCTCTGGGGCCTTCCTCTTCTCCTCTTCCCTGGCAGCTCCATACTCAGCATCCTTCTCCCAGTATACCCAGCATCTCTCCTCCACACATGTCCAAACCATCTCCATCTTGTCTCTCTTGCTTTGTCTCCAAACCGTCCAACCTGAGCTGTCCCTCTAATATACTCCTTCCTAACCCCGTCCTCCTTCATCACTCCCAGTGAAAATCTTAGCATCAACAGATGTAAAAGCTAACGAATCGGTGGGGAGATTAACAGACACATGAACTAATAGAGAGCCGACCTATAAAGGCCACCAGCGTTCACGTAGTTTTGTGTTTTCTTCAGTGTCAACTATTAGGACCAAGGTTCAAAGTGAACCTCAGCAAAAACAGTCGGTTACTTTTAAATTGTACAACACCAACAAAACTTGAGTTACAACAGGAGGTGAATCTTGACGTCCGTTTCTTTTGTTTCTCTTCTTAAACGACAGATCAGATACATCAGCTCCCGGGGTGGAAGGAGGAGGTTGGTGGAGGTGAGCCTCATGTGGAGGAGCAGCAGCAAAGAGGGCGAGCCCCATGGAGTCCCAGAGAAGGTACATCTGGATTTATTCTTTTAAAAGGTTTTCTAGTGGTGGTGGTTGTTGAAGACGGGGAAAGTGGTGGTGGTTGGTGTAGACAGGGGAAAGTGGTGGTGGTTGGTGTAGACGGGGAAAGTGGCAGTGGTTGGTGTAGACAGGGGAAAGTGGTGGTGGTTGGTGTAGACAGGGGAACGTGGTGGTGGTGGTTGGTGTAGACAGGGGAAAGTGGTGGTGGTTGGTGTAGACAGGTGAAAGTGGTGGTGGTTGGTGTAGACGGGAACGTGGTGGTGGTGGTTGGTGTAGACAGGGGAAAGTGGTGGTGGTTGGTGTAGACGGGAAAGTGGTGGTGGTTGGTGTAGACAGGGGAAAGTGGTGGTGGTGGTTGGTGTAGACAGGGGAACGTGGTGGTGGTGGTTGGTGTAGACAGGTGAAAGTGGTGGTGGTTGGTGTAGACAGGGGAAAGTGGTGGTGGTGGTTGGTGTAGACAGGGGAAAGTGGTGGTGGTTGGTGTGGACAGGGGAAAGTGGTGGTGGTGGTTGGTGTGGACAGGGGAACGTGGTGGTGGTTGGTGTGGACAGGGGAAGGTGGTGGTGGTGGTTGGTGTAGACAGGGGAAAGTGGTGGTGGTTGGTGTAGACAGGGGAAAGTGGTGGTGGTTGGTGTAGACGGGGAAGTGGTGGTGGTTGGTGTGGACAGGGGAAGGTGGTGGTGGTTGGTGTGGACAGGGGAACGTGGTGGTGGTGGTTGGTGTAGACAGGGGAAAGTGGTGGTGGTTGGTGTAGACAGGGGAAAGTGGTGGTGGTGGTGGTTGGTGTAGACAGGGGAAAGTGGTGTTGGTTGGTGTGGACAGGGGAAAGTGGAGGTGGTTGGTGTAGACAGGGGAAAGTGGTGGTGGTTGGTGTAGACAGGGGAAAGTGGTGGTGGTTGGTGTAGACAGGGGAAAGTGGTGGTGGTTGGTGTAGACGGGAAAGTGGTGGTGGTTGGTGTGGACAGGGGAAGGTGGTGGTGGTTGGTGTGGACAGGGGAAAGTGGTGGTGGTTGGTGTAGACGGGAAAGTGGTGGTGGTTGGTGTGGACAGGGGAAGGTGGTGGTGGTTGGTGTGGACAGGGGAACGTGGTGGTGGTGGTTGGTGTGGACAGGGGAACGTGGTGGTGGTGGTTGGTGTAGACAGGGGAAAGTGGTGGTGGTGGTGGTTGGTGTAGACAGGGGAAAGTGGTGGTGGCTGGTGTAGACAGGGGAAAGTGGTGGTGGTTGGTGAAGACGGGGAAAGTGGTGGTGGTTGGTGTAGACGGGAAAGTGGTGGTGGTTGGTGTAGACGGGGAAAGTGGCAGTGGTTGGTGTAGACAGGTGAAAGTGGCGGTGGTTGGTGTAGACAGGGGAAAGTGGTGGTTAGTGTAGACAGGAGAAAGTGGTGGTGGTGGTGGTTGTGGTTGGTGTAGACAGGTGAAAGTGGTGGTGGTTGGTGTAGACGGGAACGTGGTGGTGGTGGTTGGTGTAGACAGGTGAAAGGGGTGGTGGTTGGTGTAGACAGGGGAAAGTGGTGGTGGTTGGTGTAGAAAGGGGAAAGTTGTGGTGGTGGTTGGTGTAGACAGGGGAACGTGGTGGTGGTTGGTGTAGACAGGGGAAAGTGGCGGTGGTTGGTGTAGACAGGGGAAGGTGGTGGTGGCTGGTGTAGACGGGAAAGTGGTGGTGGTTGGTGTAGACAGGGGAAAGTGGCGGTGGTTGGTGTAGACAGGGGAAAGTGGTGGTGGCTGGTGTAGACAGGGGAAGGTGGTGGTGGCTGGTGTAGACAGGGGAAAGTGGTGGTGGTTGTTGAAGACGGGGAAAGTGGTGGTGGTTGGTGTAGACAGGGGAAAGTGGTGGTGGTTGGTGTAGACGGGGAAAGTGGCAGTGGTTGGTGTAGACAGGGGAAAGTGGTGGTGGTTGGTGTAGACAGGGGAACGTGGTGGTGGTGGTTGGTGTAGACAGGGGAAAGTGGTGGTGGTTGGTGTAGACAGGTGAAAGTGGTGGTGGTTGGTGTAGACGGGAACGTGGTGGTGGTGGTTGGTGTAGACAGGGGAAAGTGGTGGTGGTTGGTGTAGACGGGAAAGTGGTGGTGGTTGGTGTAGACAGGGGAAAGTGGTGGTGGTGGTTGGTGTAGACAGGGGAACGTGGTGGTGGTGGTTGGTGTAGACAGGTGAAAGTGGTGGTGGTTGGTGTAGACAGGGGAAAGTGGTGGTGGTGGTTGGTGTAGACAGGGGAAAGTGGTGGTGGTTGGTGTGGACAGGGGAAAGTGGTGGTGGTGGTTGGTGTGGACAGGGGAACGTGGTGGTGGTTGGTGTGGACAGGGGAAGGTGGTGGTGGTGGTTGGTGTAGACAGGGGAAAGTGGTGGTGGTTGGTGTAGACAGGGGAAAGTGGTGGTGGTTGGTGTAGACGGGGAAGTGGTGGTGGTTGGTGTGGACAGGGGAAGGTGGTGGTGGTTGGTGTGGACAGGGGAACGTGGTGGTGGTGGTTGGTGTAGACAGGGGAAAGTGGTGGTGGTTGGTGTAGACAGGGGAAAGTGGTGGTGGTGGTGGTTGGTGTAGACAGGGGAAAGTGGTGTTGGTTGGTGTGGACAGGGGAAAGTGGAGGTGGTTGGTGTAGACAGGGGAAAGTGGTGGTGGTTGGTGTAGACAGGGGAAAGTGGTGGTGGTTGGTGTAGACAGGGGAAAGTGGTGGTGGTTGGTGTAGACGGGAAAGTGGTGGTGGTTGGTGTGGACAGGGGAAGGTGGTGGTGGTTGGTGTGGACAGGGGAAAGTGGTGGTGGTTGGTGTAGACGGGAAAGTGGTGGTGGTTGGTGTGGACAGGGGAAGGTGGTGGTGGTTGGTGTGGACAGGGGAACGTGGTGGTGGTGGTTGGTGTGGACAGGGGAACGTGGTGGTGGTGGTTGGTGTAGACAGGGGAAAGTGGTGGTGGTGGTGGTTGGTGTAGACAGGGGAAAGTGGTGGTGGCTGGTGTAGACAGGGGAAAGTGGTGGTGGTTGGTGAAGACGGGGAAAGTGGTGGTGGTTGGTGTAGACGGGAAAGTGGTGGTGGTTGGTGTAGACGGGGAAAGTGGCAGTGGTTGGTGTAGACAGGTGAAAGTGGCGGTGGTTGGTGTAGACAGGGGAAAGTGGTGGTTAGTGTAGACAGGAGAAAGTGGTGGTGGTGGTGGTTGTGGTTGGTGTAGACAGGTGAAAGTGGTGGTGGTTGGTGTAGACGGGAACGTGGTGGTGGTGGTTGGTGTAGACAGGTGAAAGGGGTGGTGGTTGGTGTAGACAGGGGAAAGTGGTGGTGGTTGGTGTAGAAAGGGGAAAGTTGTGGTGGTGGTTGGTGTAGACAGGGGAACGTGGTGGTGGTTGGTGTAGACAGGGGAAAGTGGTGGTGGTTGGTGTAGACAGGGGAAAGTGGTGGTGGTGGTTGGTGTAGACAGGTGAAAGTGGTGGTGGTTGGTGTAGACAGGGGAAAGTGGTGGTGGTGGTTGGTGTAGACAGGGGAAAGTGGTGGTGGTTGGTGTGGACAGGGGAACGTGGTGGTGGTTGGTGTGGACAGGGGAAAGTGGTGGTGGTGGTTGGTGTAGACAGGGGAAAGTGGTGGTGGTTGGTGTAGACAGGGGAAAGTGGTGGTGGTGGTTGGTGTGGACAGGGGAAAGTGGTGGTGGTTGGTGTAGACAGGGGAAAGTGGTGGTGGTTGGTGTAGACGGGAAAGTGGTGGTGGTTGGTGTGGACAGGGGAAGGTGGTGGTGGTTGGTGTGGACAGGGGAACGTGGTGGTGGTGGTTGGTGTAGACAGGGGAAAGTGGTGGTGGTTGGTGTAGACAGGGGAAAGTGGTGGTGGTGGTGGTTGGTGTAGACAGGGGAAAGTGGTGGTGGTTGGTGTGGACAGGGGAAAGTGGTGGTGGTTGGTGTAGACAGGGGAAAGTGGTGGTGGTTGGTGTAGACAGGGGAAAGTGGCGGTGGTTGGTGTAGACAGGGGAAAGTGGTGGTGGTGGTTGGTGTAGACAGGGGAACGTGGTGGTGGTGGTTGGTGTAGACAGGGGAAAGTGGTGGTGGTGGTTGGTGTAGACAGGGGAAAGTGGTGGTGGTTGGTGTAGACAGGGGAAAGTGGTGGTGGTTGGTGTAGACAGGGGAAAGTGGTGGTGGTTGGTGTAGACAGGGGAACGTGGTGGTGGTGGTTGGTGCGGACAGGGGAAAGTGGTGGTGGTTGGTGCAGACAGGTGAAATTGGTGGTGGTGGTTGGTGTAGACAGGTGAAAGTGGTGGTGGTGGTTGGTGTAGACAGGGGAAAGTGGTGGTGGTGGTTGGTGTAGACAGGGGAAAGTGGTGGTGGTTGGTGTAGACAGGGGAACGTGGTGGTGGTGGTTGGTGTAGACAGGGGAAAGTGGTGGTGGTGGTGGAGGTTGAGTCTTTCTCCCTCTCCTTGCGGCGCTGTTGCTTCTTCTCTGCAGCACAGTGGAGCTCCATTGCATGACGTGCAGCTCCTTCCTGCCTGGACTTCTTCCAGGAGCGTCTATCCAGTGCAGTGTGTTCCCAGTTGCTGGATGGGATGTTGAATTTCCTCAGACTGGTCTTGATATTGTCCTTGGAACGTTTCTTTTGCCCGCCGGGAGCTGGCTGACCTCCCTTCAGCTGGGAGCTGGCTGACCTCCCTTCAGCTGGGAGCTGGCTGACCTCCCTTCAGCTGGGAGTACAGGATCTGCTCAGGGAGACGGGGGTTGGACATGTGGACTACATGGTCTGTCCATCGGAGTTGGTGCTGCATGATTGTGGTGGGGATGCTAGTCCTGTTGGCTTCTTCCAGAACATGGATGACATGGCCTGTCCATCGGAGTTGGTGCTGCATGATTGTGGTGGGGATGCTAGTCCTGTTGGCTTCTTCCAGAACGCTGATGCTGGTGCGTCTGTCCTTCCTGTAAACAGCAGCAACACCACCTCCCCGCCCCTCAAGACGATGTTTATCGGTGTACGTGAATCCTGTGGGTGTGGTCTGGTTCAGTGAGAGATAGTCCAGGGGTTTATGCCAGGTTTCAGTGAAGAAGGGGAAATCAAGGTTACTGTCAGTTATGAGCTGATTCAGAATGAGGCTTTTGTTATTGGGTGAACGAGTGTTGACCCAAACAGACCCAGATGGCGTTGCTTTGTGATAACGTCATCTTAACATTTACATGTGAAGGGTAGAGGCTGGGGGCGGCACCGTGGCGCAGTGGTTAGCGTGGTGGCCTCACAGCAAGAAGGTCCTGGGTTCGAGCCCCGGGGTAGTCCAACCTTGGGGGTCATCCCAGGTCTTCCTCTGTGTGGAGTTTGCATGTTCTGCCTGTGTCTGCGTGGGTTTCCTCCCACAGTCCAAAGACATGTAGGTCAGGTGGATCAGCCATACTAAATTGTCCCTAGGTGTGAGTGAGTGTGTGTGTGGTGTGGGGTGTGGTGTGGTGGGGTGGGGGTGGGGGTAGGCAGGCCCTGTGATGGCCTGGTGGCCTGTCAAGGGTGTCTCCCCGCCTGCTGCCCAATGACTGCTAGGATAGGCTCCAGCATCCCCGTGACCCTGAGAGCAGGATAAGTGGTTCAGATGATGGATGGATGGGTAGATACTGGTTTGAAGGTTTGAATCCAGACCACATAGAAAATCTTACTAGCAGAAGTTGGCAAGACACAATCTAACATTCAATCAGTTTTATTTGTATAGTCCGGTATCACAAATTACAAGTTTGCCTCAGGGGCTTTACAGCAACACAACATCCTGTCCTTAGACCCTCACACCAGATAAGGAACAAGTCCCTAAAATCTTCTAACAGGGAGAAAGCTCAGGGAGAGCAACAGAGGAGGGTCTCTCTCCCGAGATGCACAGTGTGACATGATGTTGTGTTTACACAATTTACACAATACAACTTTGAAAGAGGATAACACAATTATAATGGAATTATATGATATATGAAGAATATGATGACGAGGATGCCAAGCAGTGTCCAGGCACCACCGGAATAGCCCAGGACCTGAGCCATGTGACCGCCATCACTGTAGAAAAAAAACAAAAACACATTAGTCACATGCCTGAGTGAGAGAAGGATGTAACATTGTAACAGGATGACAAAATTATATGAATTTATAAGATATTTAAAAAGAAAAATGTTATGAGGAGGATGCCAAGCAGTATCCAGGTGGTGACCACCATCAGCATGGAGACCTGGGAGGAGGACAGACATCATTCAGAGAGAGAGAAAAGACATGTGAGAGAAGAGAACAGTTTGCAATAGTCAGTAATCTACACTCTGTAATCTATACTCTATAATCTACATATATGGTGTAATCTGTACTCTATAATCTGTACTCTAATCTATACGCTATAATATGTACTCTATAATCTATACACTATAATCTGTACTCTATGACCTATACTCTATAATCTATATGGTGTAATCTGTACTCTATAATCTATGCTCTATAATCTATTCATTATACACTATAATCTGTACTCTATAATCTGTACGCTATAATCTATATGGTGTAATCTGTACTCTATAATCTGTACTCTAATCTATACACTATAATCTGTACTCTATAATCTATACGCTATAATCTATAATCTGTACTCTATAATCTATACACTATAATCTATATGCTATAATCTTGTGGGCAGAGCAGTGGTTGGTAAATTCAGTGAGACAGAAACCGACCTGCCATCCAGTACAGGTTGTGAAGCACTCAATTTAAAGACAACTAATTGTAGGCTAAGGCAGAAAAGATGAGTTTTAAGTTTGGATTTAAAGGACTCAACAGACTCTGTTTGTCTGATGGCAGCAGGCAGGTTATTCCACAAGACCGGGGCCCGATAGGAAAAGGCCCTGCCACCAGGGCCTTGTCAACGTTCATCATTACCAACTCAGGTGCCCTTGAGCAAAATGTTTTGCCTCCCTGTTTTCTTTAGTAGAACTGCTCATTGACAGTCACACACTGTGATTGTGCTCGGTAGCTCAGTGTTTCCACCAGTAGCAGCCTTGATGTATTGGGGCTGATAAACGTTAAGTAGGGCAATGATAAGGAAAGGGTTAAAAACAAAGACTTTGAATAACATTCCTGGTTGGATCCCTCATTTGGGTTGTAAGATGAATGAAAAACGAATGACCCTGACGTTCTTATGCAGAATCATCCACTTTTTCTTAGGGTCCAAGAACACAGAGCACCTCTTCTCAGCTGTTGAAGAAAATGATGAGGAAGGGTTTCCCGAGGGTCCAGTGGTGAACCCCGATCGACATCAGAAGGGTCTGGAGGATCTGGATTATCAAACACCTTCAAGGTTCTGTCAGGACACTATTTTACCTACTAGCTAGATATACAGAATAGAGAGTGGCCTCCAAATCAAGATTGGATGTCTGCTAAACTGACTGACGACTACAGACTCACAACGTGTGTTAAAACTAACCAGATGTCTACGTTTGAACAGGTACTCTAAAATAAAGTTCCTGCCACAAATGGCTGGTAGATCATGCCAAAAAACTGAGTCTTAAGTACACCAACATGTAGCAAGTGGCTAACAGTCATATCACAGGCATCAAGCTCCATTTTATTCATATCTCAATTTAGAATTTACCAAGACTCTCACCAAGGATAGGTCTGTGTGCCTGAGAAGGCTCTACTTGTGGATTGTAATACATTTTCTTGTTCATTCAAAATGTATGAATGTCAAATTAAAATCTTGTTGCAAATTCTTTCAGGGAAGCTGTGTAGATCATATCCAGTAGCACGGCATTTCCCAACCCAGTCCTCAAGGACCCCCTATCCTACAGATTTTCATTGTAACCCTGCAGAGGTGGCCCTGCTTGTACTTACTCAACCAGTCATCTCACAGCACTTAATTATGCAAGGTCTGCAACATCTGACACATTTCATTGCTGATTGGTTGAATAACTACAAACAGGTACCTATTCAGGGTTGCAAAGAAAATCTGCAGGATAGGGGGTCCTTGAGGACTGGGTTGGGAAACACTGCAGTAGCACACAATGACGGCATATTCCTGGATGGGACATATTAATATCCATCCCCCACTTTGCCGCTAATCGTCATCTTTCTGATTCTGGTCTTCCAGGCTCCCTTCTGCAAGGAGGAAGCCCAGGAGATCTTGGTCTGGAAATGAAAGCTCCCACCTCATTCTGAGGATCTGTGTCCTGGAGGACTCCCATACCAACGTGCTATCAAAAATAGGTAAACTTCTAACCGTTGTAGTTTTAATGCTAAATGCTACCAGCTGAACTCAACAAGAATGACAGCCTGAACCCTCATAGTGTCCATGCTAGGTCCTGCCCGTTTCACAGAACTAACAGTTGTCTTATTAAAATGACCTTTGACCCTGTGATGCATTCTTCTTTGTGTCAGTGTTTAAGAAATGCCCGATCCGCAAGGTTCAGTGTCCCCTTGGCCTCAAGGAAGCTGACTTTCTGGTCCTGCTGAAGACCACCTTCCCTCAGCTGGCTGGAGATGACAGACCTTTTGATATCTTCACGACAGACAGGTCCAGGAGACTTCAGCCTCTAAAACTGGAGACACTGACAGCAGAGAGTATCTGTAAAGCTCTCGGGTCCAGAGGAGCAGGAAATGCCCTGTACATCCAACTGAAGGTACCTGCCGCTCGCAGCAAACAGGACTCGGTTACAGCTCTCAGATACTTACTTAGCAGCAACTCTACAACATAGCCAACCTTTAACACTGACTATGAAAGATAAAACTTTAGGTTTAATTGTCTGTGTACCAAGTGTGTTAGTATGTACTGTGGTTCTATGTGGTTTCCTGGGGAAATCATCTTGTCAGACCTGACCACTCCTGATAAAGATGATCCAGTGTTTTCAGTTTAAGTCACTAGTAAAGCTGCCACTTTAAAAAGGAATAATGTTTTCTTATTTAGTTACAAGCAGTCACTTCTCTTATGCAGATATTTTATTTAGGAGGCAAATGTTCGATTTCTTTCAGGCAGGAGAGGAGCATCTTCAGCCTCTACAGCAAATCAACATCCCCTCAGCCCCTTCCTCGCCCTGGTCACTCTTGAGGTAATGGAAATGAAGAGGTGAATGTCAGATGTTGCTATACGACTGCCTATTCATGACTGAACCCCTAACTACGGTGGCCCTGAAGTGCAAGTCACAACGACAAATAGGAAAACTAAACAACAAATCAAAAAACACAACGGCAAATGGGAGAACACAACAACTTACAAAACACAAGGGCAAATAGCAAAACATAAAACCAACGCACAAAACACAAGGGCAAATAGCAAAACATAAAACCAACACACAAAACACAAGGGCAAATAGCAAAACGTAAAACCAACGCACAAAACACAAGGGCAAATAGCAAAACGTAAAACCAACGCACAAAACACAAGGGCAAATAGCAAAATGTAAAACCAACGCACAAAACACAAGGGCAAATAGCAAAACAATGACAAATTGCAAGTCAGGAACACTTTATTTGTCATTTCACTTCATGCACTTACGTACATGAAATGAAACGAAATGCCGTCTCCCCCAGCCCACAGCAGTGCAACACAAAGACAACAACACATCCAAAGAACACACATATATCCAAACTAACACATGTATCAAAACTAAACAAAGAATCACTGTCCAAGGGAACAAACGCCAGCCAGGATGACTGTCGGAACTGCCGGTCTGCATGGGCTAGCAGTTAGCTTAGCCTGCCCCGCTTCCACCTCCTGTTAGACCGCCCTCGGTGTTTCCTTCTTGGGGAGAGCTCCAGGCAGGGGCCGTGGTCCCCCGGCCCACCAGACGAAGCAGACCAAGCTCTCCCAGCCGATCCAGCGCCAGCTCTCCCAGACAGACACCCTCGACACACCTCCCCACACTCCTCACGACAACACCAAAAACACCACAGTCAACGCCAGGCGAGGCCGCCGCCAGACCACCCTTGGTGTTGTCGGAACTGCTGGTCTGCATGGGCTAACAGTTAGCTTAGCCTGCCCCGCTCTCCGAGCAGACGGATCTGGCCCAGTGTCAGCTGCTGCACACCCTTTGTTAACAGATAGCATTTCCAAATTACATTTTTTTAAATTATTTCATTGTATGCACAATGCTAATGAGAAGTCAAAGGAGTTGTGTGGAAAAACTGCCATTTTCTTCACTAACCTGAGGAGCACAACTCCATTGATGAACAGATTGTTTCATTCAGGGGGTGCTGGAGCCCTATTCAACAATATGTAAAGGGCAAGCCCCATCCGTGGGGTCTGAAGGTATGGGCGCGCTGCTCATCCTCTGGAGTCCTGTGTGATCTCGAATTTTACCAGGGGGTTGCTGGAAAGAAAACAACACTTGCTGGGAGGTGATGTAGTTGTAAAGCTGTGCTCCATTCTGCCACCAGGGAAGAAGAACTACAAGGTGTTAGCTGACAACCTCTTCTCTTCCCCAGCGCTGGTGGAGACTCCTCTGCAGCAACAGATCTTCTATGTTGGAACCATCCATTCCAACTGAATGGAGGGCTGCGGCCTAGAAGATGACAAGAGCCTGGCTAAAAAAGGCGAAGGTTCTGTTGACTGGAGGGTGGAGAAGGGGCACATGGCAATTATAAGGTGGCACGGCAGCAGATCTTTGGCACTGATCTCCTCATACTGTGCTGCTGAGCCCCAAGATTACACCAGGCGCTGGAGCAAAGAACATTCAGAATACATCCAGGTTGCCAGAACTCTTATTGTGAAGGAGTACAACACCTACATGGGTGGTGTTGATCTGCTGGATTGCTGCATGGCATGCACCAAATACCACTTCAGGTCTCGCAGGTGCTATCTCCACCTGTTATGACAGTCCGTCATGCTTGCTGTTGTGAACTCCTGGCTGATATACCTCCGGGACTCTGCCTGCCTCGCACGGAGAGAAGCTCATCAAGCAGGGGGAATTTCAAGCTCAGGTACTGCTGCTCATCTACACAATCCCTTCAGCTACATTTGTGACGCTTGGCTTAATGATAATGATGACAATAATAATAATTATTATACAGGTGAGTGTGTAGAGTGTGAGTATAATGATGATGATGATGGTAATGGATTTTGTGTGGTTGTTTTGTTAGGTTGCTATGCTGAATATGGAGCTGCCAGGGAAGAGGAGAAGAGGGAGGCCAAAGAGGAGGTTTATGGATGTGGTGAGGGAGGACATGCAGGTGGCTGGTGTGACAGAGGAAGATGCAGAGGACAGGGAGAGATGGAAACGGATGATCCGCTGTGGCGCCCCCTAAGGGGAGCAGCCGATAGTAGTAGTAGTAGTAGTAGTGGTAGTAGTAGTGGTAGTAGTAGTTTTGTTAGGTTGCTGCAGGTCTGCTTCTATACCAGACAGCTAGAGAGCACCCACCCACTGACGTTGTGCAACCTCCAGATCCTCCCAAAAGAGCCTGGTGATGGCAGTGTGTCACCTCCGGGGTCGGTCAGGCTGGACCAAGCAGCCCATTGGCCTGTGAAGGTTTAGAGCTGCGGCTGCTGTGAACTATTGTAGCACGGTGTGCCGGTGACAAACGGAGACGAGGATTTCAGTTCGTCAGCAAAACAACCGCACAACTTTATTTCTCTACCGGCGTCTCTCCCCCAAGCGATGAACCGCCCACCCTGAGAAACCCTGTAGAAGTGCCCGTATGTGTGTGTGTGTGTGTGTGTGTGTGTCCCAGCGCTACACTATGTAAAGAAGTGTGATGTTGTCTGTGAGAAATGTAATGTTAGTCTGTACTTCAACAAGCAAAGCAAGTGTCTCAAATAATACCGCACAGCCTGACAAGCTCAGAGCTCATGTTCCGAAGTGGATACGGTATCGTTGTAACAAGGGCTGTCGCAATTATTACGTAATCGCCCCACTGCGATTATTTGGCCTGCCTGCCATCGTTTTGCATCATGGTCAGGATCGTTTCCATTCATGTGTATAAAAGCAGCTGGGTGAAACTAACAGACATGTCATATTTCATCACTGCTTCCACCTCGTTTTCCACCGTCTGTTGTCTGACCGGCGCTCTTTTAATGACCTCATCTTGTGGCGCCCCTGGCACATGGGTGGTGAATTAGCACCAGCAAACTGTTTATCTTGAGACGCTTATTCTATAATATTTTATAATCTATAATATTCTATGATGTTCTAATATTCTATAATAATCTATAATGATTATTATATTCTGTAATGTTCTATAATAATCTGTAATATTCTAGAATATCCTATAATCTATAATATTCTATAATAATATTCTATAATAATTATTATATTCTGTAATGTTTTATCATAATCTATAATATTCTATAATAATATTCTATAATAATTATTATATTCTGTAATGTTCTATAATAATCTATAATATTCTGTAATGTTCTATAATATTCTATAACGTTATATAATCTATAATAATTATAATATTCTGTAATGTTCTATAATATTCTATAACATTATATAATCTATAATAATTATAATATTCTGTAATGTTCTATATTCTATAATGTATAATATTCTGTAATATTCTATAATCTATAATATTCTAGAATGTTCTATAATATTCTATAATAATCTATAATATTCTGTAATGTTCTATATTCTATAATGTATGATATTATGTAATCTATAATCTATAATATTCTAGAATGTTCTATAATATTCTATAATAATCTATAATATTCTGTAATGTTCTATATTCTTTAATAATGCATAATCTATAATGTTCTATAATATTCTGCAATGTTCTATAATATTCTATAATAATCTATAATATTCTGTAATGTTCTATAGTCTATAATAATGTATAATATTCTATAATCTATAATATTCTAGAATGTTCTATAATATTCTATAGTATTATATAATATTCTATAATATTCTGTAATATTCTATAATACTGTATAATATTCCATAATGTTCTATAATATTGGACGAGCATGTGTTGACAGTAACATCATGTGACGTAGTTGCAGAGACAAACAGCACATGTTGGTTTTAAGCCAGGTGAAACTTGGAGGGGGTGATTTGTCGGGTTTGCAGCAAAAAACATTTAAAAACCATCTACGGACCCCCCCCCCCCCCCCAATTCACCCAACCTGGAAGGACAGACGGCTCAGAAAATAGAGTAATTGGCCAAATACAACTGGGGAGAAAAAGCCACAAAAAAAGAAGAAGACAAATCGTTAGTGGCTGTTATTTTTATGACCAGCGGCAACTAAAATGTCATGATCGTGACA
>NC_079230.1:3478036-3490536 GCF_029633865.1 Lampris incognitus | reverse complement strand
AAAAACTCAACGCAACAACAGATGGACTCAGATGAAGATGGTCACATAGATTTAGGAGTATCAGATCCAGCTGACAGTGAAGACAACGATGGAGTGTGTCAGAGACAGGATGACAGTGATGATCCAACTGACAGAGGAGATGACTACTGGAAACAGAATGAGAGTGATGAGGACTTGAGGGAGAATGAACATGAAGTGTGGTCACTGAAAACGGCAAGGAAGCGTTGCGTCAAGCAACGTGGACAAGGAGCCAAGAGCAGGAAATCAGTAGAAATGTCTCAAGAGGAGTCCGTTAAGCAAAATAACCCCACTCTGGCTTGCAGAGTCTGTGGAGCTCTGCATGGATCAGTAACCATTTTAATCAAACACGCCTGGAGTCACCTGGAAGCTCCTGGACATCTTTGTGGAGCGTGTGGAGAACCTGCAGAATCTGGTAAGGCTTTGGAGGATCATCTTCAAAGTCACCAGAAAACGTACAATTGTCACATTTGTGGGAAGTCGTACCTCAGCATTGTGCCATTCAGAAGCCACGTAGCTGCTCACGAAGGACATAAACCGTATAAATGTGGCGTTTGCCACAAAGAATTTTCTCTAAAGTCGTCTTTTAAGTGTCACGAGCGGAGCCATGTGATGAATAAACCACACAAATGTGATGTTTGCCATAAAGAGTTTGTTTTAAAGAGAGAGGTCGAAGCTCACCGCAGGATCCACACGGGCGGCAAGTCTTTCTGCTGCAGCCTGTGCGGTAAATCTCTCAGCGACCTGAGATCATTGTCTCACCACATGCTGCTCCACAGGGGGGAAAGGCGCCACAGCTGCAAGGTTTGCGGGAAAAGCTTCACCCTCCATGGAGGATTGAAAGAACATGAGAAAATTCACACAACAAGGGAGAAGCCGTACCTTTGCCATATTTGTTGCAAAGCATTCCCAACAAATGGTCAGTTAAAGATTCACATGAGAACACACACCAAGGAGAGGCCGTACCGCTGTAATGAATGTAGCAAGGACTTTGTGAACAAGGGATCGCTAATCATTCACATGAGAATCCATACGGGAGAGACACCATACAATTGCCAAAAATGCGGCCGCTCTTTTAGATCTAGTTATCATTACACCCGGCATCTGAGAGTGCACGCTGGCCTGAAACCATACATCTGCAGTGTCTGTGGGAAAGGATGCTCTCTGGCAGAACACCTGAAGGTCCACATGAGGACTCACACCGGGGAGAGACCATACAAGTGCACTGTCTGCGACAAAGCCTTCACCCAGAGCCACTGCCTCAAAACACACATGAAGATCCACCAGGCAGGAGAGAGCTCAACATCAGCAGGCTCCGTGTCCTGAAGCAGCGGCTCCAGTCCACGTCGAGCCAACTCTCCTTTAAAACAGTCGTTTGTGCCAAAGTGCTTCTCAGTACAGGAGGTTAATAAAGAGCGAAAGAACAAGTGGGAATCTTAATGTGCAACTCAGCTTCCGCACTAGTCCCCTGTTCATCAGTGGCACATGACGAGAAGTCATTGTTCTTTAGCTAGTATTTTATAGTTTCAGTCCCCTTAAGTGTAGGACCTTTACTGTGGGGTATTAGTGACTTCTATCCAATTCCACCCCACCACTTAGTTTTGGTTTGTTGTGTAGGTTAGACCTGAGATGGGGAGAAGGGAGTAGCCACGATGGTCTGTGATGGAGTGAGACCTGTGAGGGACAAATATTCTGTAATGATGGAGCCATGTTTAAGGTGCATTTACACCAAACACGAAACTCTGCACATAACAAATCAATAAAAAGAGGTGATATGATGCAACAAACATTGTTTTTACCCTGAGGCATTTCTAACGTATTGATCTATTCTTATAGTTGGCCAAAAACAGCAAGCCAACATCCCAGTGAACATATGGCCCTCGATAGGAACTCACCGTGTCCCTCAGACACCATTTACACCTTGCATTAGCATGCAGGGGTGCCCTGTGGTGGCCTGGCGGCCTGTCCAGGGTGTCTCCCCGCCTGCCGCCCAATGACTGCTGGGATAGGCTCCCGCATCCCCGCGACCCTGAGAGCAGGATAAGCGGTTTGGATAATGGATGGATGGGTTAACATGCAGGGATGTGAGAATGCATATGACATGTTTTATTCCTCATTTTATCTAGAGAGAGACAGACACGAGCACAGTAGTAGCACCGGCAGGTAGCTCTCGTGCAGAAGGTTGGAATACTCTGACCACTTGGATTAAAGTAGAAAACTAGCAAGGATAAATGAGAAGAGATCCTTGGAAGCTGAAGGAGAAGTTATACAACAGCCACGGAGCTGCTGACCCGTCCAAACATTCTGGTGACCTAGTGGCTAGCCACCCTGTTCTAGCCACCCTGTGCTAGCTACCCTGTGCTAGCTACCCTGTGCTAGCCACCCTGTGCTAGCTACCCTGTTCTAGCCACCCTGTGCTAGCTACCCTGTTCTAGCTACCCTGTGCTAGCCACCCTGTGCTAGCTACCCTGTGCTAGCTACCCTGCGAATTAGAACTCCGGTTGTTGCTAACCCTGGGAATTGTTGCTTGATTATGTGAAAACCCAGTCGGGATGAGCTAATAACCTGATGAGGGTTATGGTATGGACTCACTTGAGATTGCTGAATAGGGTGCATTCAGGAAAATGTTTAATGGTTGGTTGATTCAGCTACGGGCAGAAACAATCAGTGTTTTATATATTTTCTGTCCTTTTGTTGTCAAGTCAAGTCAATTTTATTTGTAAAGGCCAATATCACAAATTACAAATCTGCCTCAAGGGGCTTTACAGCAGCACAACATCCTGTTGGGACTTGTATGTTCTCTGTAAGCTAGTGCATTAAGCTGGACCGATGAGATAAAAGCTGTAAGTGAAATATTGTTCAAACGTGTCGTTGTTGAGATATGTGTAGTATGTAAGGATATTAGGTATTGGTGTCTGAGAAGAAACACAAGTGAACTGCTGATACGGACAGCTGAGTGATTACTCGGCACGTTCTCTGCAGGCCGGTTTTTTGGGACTATACTGCAGCCCTGTATAGGACATTAAACTGCAGACCTGTATAGGACATTAACCTGGAGCCCTGTATAGGACATTAACCTGCAGCCCTGTATAGGACATTAAACTGCAGACCTGTATAGGACATTAACCTGCAGCCCTGTATAGGACATTAACCTGCAGACCTGTATAGGACATTAACCTGCAGACCTGTGTAGGACATTAACCTGCAGCCCTGTATAGGACATTAACCTGCAGCCCTGTATAGGACATTAACCTGCAGACCTGTATAGGACATTAACCTGCAGACCTGTATAGGACATTAGCCTGCAGACCTGTATAGGACATTAACCTGCAGCCCTGTATAGGACATTAACCTGCAGCCCTGTATAGGACATTAACCTGCAGCCCTGTATAGGACATTAACCTGCAGCCCTGTATAGGACATTAACCTGCAGCCCTGTATAGGACATTAACCTGCAGACCTGTGTAGGACATTAAACTGCAGCCCTGTATAGGACATTAACCTGCAGACCTGTATAGGACATTAACCTGCAGACCTGTATAGGACATTAACCTGCAGGTGTCAGGTCGTCGGCGACTGAGCCGACACCCCCACTTCAACCCTTGGGTGGTTGTTGTTCCAGCTGGAAGGAAATAAAACAGCAATACACAACTGTTGACCACAAAGCTGTCCTGTTGTTGGTGAGAGTTACTGAGGGAAGGATTAAGGAATGTCAGTGGTGGCGTGGTGGTCTATTCCGTTGTCTACCAACTCAAGGATCGCCTGTTCGAATCCCCATGTTACCTCCGGCTTGGTCGGGCGTCCCTACAGACACAATTGGCCGTGTCTGCGGGTGGGAAGCTGGATGTGGGTATGTGTCCTGGTCGCTGCACTAGCGCCTCCTCTGGTCGGTTGGGGCGCCTGTTCGGGAGGAGGGAGAACTGGGGGGAATAGTGTGATCCTCCCACGCGCTACGTCCCCCTGGTGAAACTCCTCACTGTCAGGTGAAAAGAAGCGGCTGGTGACTCCACATGTATGGGAGGAGGCATGTGGTAGTCTGCAGCCCTCCCCGGATCAGTAGAGGGGGGTGGAGCAGAGACCGCGACGGCTCAGAAGAGTGGGGTAACTGGCCGGATACAGTTGGGGAGAAAAGGGTGGGGGGAGCCACAAAAACCTGCGTGTGTTTGGAAGATACTGAGTGTTAAATGGACACTGACGAGTTGGATCATGCTGCAGGAGTGTTAAGAAGTGTTTAGGGTCATTTGGATCCTGCTTTCCTGCTGTGGAAACGGGCCTGGACTGATTTGGTCTGGCCCACACGACACGTGCTGTAACCCGAGTCAGGCCCGGCTTGTGACATTTGGGCCACGTGTCCCACACAACAGTTGCCTGTGCAGTAACTAAGCCGTAAGTACCAACAGTGCCCCAGATTAGACCCAAATGTGCCTGCTATCTGGGACCCTTAGAACCAATACAGTGACTGCAGGTACCCCCACCTTTATAACCAATACAGTGACTGCAGGTACCCCACCCTTATAACCAATACAGTGACTGCAGGTACCCCCACCCTTATAACCAATACAGTGTCTGCAGGTACCCCACCCTTATAACCAATACAGTGACTGCAGGTACCCCCACCCTTATAACCAATACAGTGACTGCAGGTACCCCACCCTTATAACCAATACAGCGGCTGCAGGTACCCCACCCTTATAACCAATACAGTGACTGCAGGTACCCCACCCTTATAACCAATACAGTGACTGCAGGTACCCCACCCTTATAACCAATACAGTGACTGCAGGTACCCCACCCTCATAAACAATACAGTGATCATCAAAGCATCAAAGTTCCCAATCTTCCCAAAAGTCAAGATGGATGCGTGAGTGGAGAAACCCTGAACTACGACCCATTATCTACTGCAAACCCTCCCTTTCAGAACCAACCCTTCAGGCGCCGCTGCTCCACTCCCGGTCCGGGCGGTGAAGGACGCCAGGGGAAAGTTTGTCTTGTCGCCAGAGGGCTGACGGGCACAGGAAACGCCTACTGAAGTGAAGGTGCCGCTGCTTTAGTTATAGTAATTTCCTTGAGTACAAGTAGAACATGTGAGGAAAGTGGCTTCAGTCAGTAAATCAGTGAGAACTACTTGAGTAGTTACACTTTGAGTTACTTTTGTTCTTTTCATGTGTCCAAAGTAAAAATATGAAGTCTTCTGAGGCAGTGGATGGTCCGTCACCAGAAACCACCTGCACGAACCAACCGCATTCATTGTACCAGTGGAAATCTCCAGAACCAGAACCCACAGAATAGGAGGCATGTGGTAGTCTGCAGCCCTCCCCAGACCAGCAGAGGGGGTGGAGCAGAGACCGGGACGGTCTGGAAGGGTAGGGTAATTGGCCGGATACAGTTGGGGAGAAAAAGGGGGGGAAAAGCCACAAAAACAGTGAGTACTCCTCCCCCTCCACCTCCCCCTCAAGCTGGTGTGTGGTGAGCGGTCTGCTGCACGCTGGTGGTGGTTGAAGTGAGTTACCCCCTTCACTGTGAAGCTCTGTGGGTGTCTAGAAAAGCCTTAAATAAATGTAATGATTTTATTATTATTATGCATTTGGTCGTTAGTAGAAAAATATCCCCTAAAATGTGCTAAAACATTTGCATACCGACACCTGATCTGTTTTCCATCAGGCGGCTTTGCATCTATCGCCTCTCAAACGTGGATTTCATGGGTTTTACTCGGGGCAGCATGGTGGCCCAGTGGTTAGCAAAGCCACTTCACAGCAAGAAGGTCCTGGGTTCGAGCCCCGGGGTAGTCCAACCTTGGTGGGTCGTCCCGGGTCGTCCTCTGTGTGGAGTTGGTATGTTCTCCCCGTGTCTGTGTGGGTTTCCTCCGGATGCTCCAGTTTCCTCCCACAGTCCAGAGACATGTAGGTCAGGTGGACCGGCCGTACTAAGTTGTCCCTAGGAATGAATGTGTGTGTGTGTGTGTGTGTGTGTGTGTGTGTGTGTGTGTGTGTGTGTGTGTGTGTGTGTGTGTGTGTGTGTGTGTGACCGCCAGGCCCTGTGATGGCCTGGTGGCCTGTCCAGGGTGTCTGCCCGCCTGCTGCCCAATGACTGCTGGGATAGGCTCCAGCATCCCCGCGACCCTGAGAGCAGGATAAGCGGTCAAGATAATGGGTGGGGGCTGGGGGGGTGGGGGGCTACCCGATTTTTCATCCCATTGTTTTTCATTATGTATGTATGTATGTGTATGCGGGTGTAAAAAAAACAAAACCTGATGAAAGCTGGTTGCTTGGCAACAGGACATTGGACATCAATCCTCCTCTTCCTCCCCCCTCCTCCCCTCTCTTCTCTCTATTTTCACAGGCCTGCTGGACTTCCTGGGCTTCTTCTTGGGCAGGAGGTCACTCGACCACCAGCATCTCTGCTGAGCGGCTGGCGGGCCGACGCTCACCTGTGCTGCCGTGGCACCGCCGTTAAAGGGGTTGATGGGCGGCGAGTGGGTGTGGCTGCAGAAGGGGCGGGGGAGCTGTGGGGGGTTGGATGCGGGGCAACTTTCTGGACGGTGGGGTTTCAGCGGCGATGGCTGTGGGTGTAGCTGAGAGGCGAGCAGGGGAGTGTGTGTGTGATGGACGCTGCTGCTCACATTCCGCTGGGGGGGTGCATGTTGACAGCGTGTCAGCATGACAGCACTTCCTGTTTGTGCTGCTGGAGTCTGTGCACACTGTGCTTGTGCGTGTATGTGCTTTACCTGGGTGTGTGTGTGTTTGTGTATCCGGACATTACATGTGTCAGACTCTCTGCCCTCATCCGTGTTGGTTGGTGTCTGATTCTCTTCACTTGTGTGTGTCTCTGCTACACACACCACTTCCTGTGGTATGTCTGCCTCAGTCTTGCTATCGGTGTGCATGCTCACGTGAGTGACTGTGTCTCTTTGTGTGTCGTGTGTGTTCCTCTGAGTGTGTGTGTGTGGTTGTGGGCTGCTGGTGTGTGTGTTTCCAAGTGTGTGTGTATGACGCTGTGGGTGGTGGTGTGTATGCGGGTGTAAATTAGTCAGTATGTGACTGTAAGTGTGTGTGCTATTCTCCGTGTCTCTGTCCCTGTGGATTTGTGCGTGTAGCGTTGGGTTGTTGTGCGTGTCTGTGTGTGTGTTTCGGCTGGTGTGCGTGTGTAGTCGTGGGTTGGGGTTGGCACTGTGTCTGTTCCTGCTGCGCAGCGAGCTGAAGACCATGGTGCAGCCCTCCACCGTGCAGCGGTGTTTGATCTTCAGATGGACGGCATTGTAGTGAATCTTCAGCGTCCCTGCACAGAAAACACATTCACTGAGATGATCTTCCCAGCAGTTCTAAGACGGCTGTGGTTAAACCTCTACTTTAAAAACCGCACCTCGATCCCGGCTCTCTTACTAACTACCAACCACTCTCTAATCTTTGAAGAAGAAAGAAGAAAGCCACTTTATTTTGTCATTGTTCAGTTGTTTGGTTACAATGAAATGTACCTTCTGCATTTAACCCATCCTACTGTATATGAGCAGTGGGCAGCTTAGCTGGAAGAACCCATTGTTTCTGCTTTAGTAATATCATAACAACATTCTCTGACGTTAAATATGGCGTACCTCAGGGCTCAATTCTTGGCCCCCCACTTTTCTCTCTTTATATTTCACCTCTTGGCCAAATTATACGAAGTTATGGAATAGATTTCCACTGCTATGCTCATGATACTCAGCTGTATGTGTGGTGTGGTGAGGAGGCATGGTGGCACAGTGGTTAGCTGCGCCACCATGCCTCCTCATCATATTCTTCAGATATCTTATAATTTCATTATAATTCTGTTATCCTCTTGCAATGTTGTATTGTGTAGATTGTGTAAACACAACATCATTGCACGCTGTCCATCTTGGGAGAGAGATCCCTCCTCTGTTGCTCTCCCTGAGGTTTCTTACTATGTTTTCTCCCTGTTAAAGGTTTTTTTAGGCGGTGTTCCTTATCTGATGCGAGGGTCTAAGGACAGGATTTTGTATTGCTGTAAAGCCCACTGTGGCACATTTGTAATTTGTGATAATGGGCTATATAGATAAAATTGACTTGACAAGGAGAAGCTGGGTTTACTGACTGATCAACAATCTTACACAGAAATCTGGGGTTGTGTTGATGGGACGAAATAAGTTAAGAAAAGTTCTTTCACCTTTCACGATCCTACTATATTGATTAATAACTCTTTCATAGCCGCAAAGTGGACCTGGAGACCTGATTTCTTCCATCTATGTTCTGCTTTTCTGCATTTCCTTTGACAGCTTCAAATGCTATCACTTAACCAGGGCAGTTTTCTGGTCTTTCAGCTAGATCTACGCTTCACAGGAGCTATGAAGCTGGCGTACTATCCATTTAAAGACACTCCAGAACTAATCGCCTGCATAAGTGGAAACGTTGATGAGAGACGTCGTGCTTACCTTTGTCGTAGAAACTCTTCCTGCAGACACCACAGGACACCCTGCCCTTCCTGCCCCCACCTGAGGAGCAGAGGGAGGAGGGAAGAGGGAGGAGGGGGGAGGAGAGGAAAGAGGGAGGAACCGGCTCTTCTTTTGTCACACCCGCTTGAGTTGGAACGTGGTTGTGGGTGAGGGGAGTTTGCTGCCATGGTGACCAGGCAGAGGTCTGGGGTGGACTCTGCGTGTCCGGATCGGGTTTGATCCTGATAAGGGTTTGGCTTCCGCCTGGTGACAGTACTTCTGCATCAGGGCCGTTACTTGCTGTAGGAGACAAAGAAGGATCCTGCAGAGCTCCACCTCCTCCGACTCCCTCCTCACTCAGTTTGGACTCACTGGACTTCTGAGGTTTCAGTGACAGTTTAGTGGGAGGCGCCAAGTCCTAGGAGCAGGAGGAGAGGGAGCGGTCAGGACATCAGAGCTGTGGAGGATCTGACCATGTTAACATGGCTGACATTTTGCTATCATGTGACACTCGGGGTGAGAAACACATTGCGAACCACTGTGTGCCAGGTTGTAACTCACAGAATCAGACAAAAAACTTTCATTTCACCAGTTCAAAATCCAACGAAAGAAAATTATTACTGAAATCCAGAGAGATGGCGGCCATATTTCAAGGTAAAATAATCTTTGTTCAACTATTTAGTGGCTGTTAGTAAGGCTGGTTAAGAACACCTGGAGCTTTATCATGCCGGTAACTGTTGAAACTGTTAAAGATCTTGGATTACACTTTAGTGTTGGATTAAACTATGTTAACATCATACAGACATACAAGTCTCTGTTAGCATGCATTTTTCAAAAGACTACAACATCTCTGCAGAACATGACCTCCACATTATATTGTAAACTTCTTAATCAGCCTCGTCAACAGTCACCAAACGACCACTGTAAGATTCATTTAGCTTGGGAGAGAAGGATACTAACTTTATTGTTCTTCGATTTGTTTTCACCTCTTGTACAGAGTGTCACATACAGTGAATACATGTACACACATACATGCATGTATACACATGTAACGATCAGGATGACTAGACTTGCTAGCCCTTGGCTAACGGGTCGGACCCCAATGTAGCAAATTCAGGGGGCAGCCCGGGAACCGCCGCAGCCGGGATGCGAACCCGGGTCTCCCTCACCACGGGTGACTACGTTAACCAGTCGACTAAAGGGTCTGACCCATTAGCCAAGGGCTGGCGAGTCTAGTTATCCGTGGTCGGTACACATATTCAAAGTTTGTGTCTGTTATTGTGTGACTGTATTGTTCATGATGACGTGTGGATATATGTATGTTGTCTATGTATGTATTGTGCTGCAGAGTTTAGCGTGTACGGAAAACGAATTCCACCGGCCTTGGTCGTGTGGCTGATAAAATAATCTAATCTAAACACCACATGACATCCATAGAGAACAGGGAGACAACAATACATCAACACAAGAGTTTAGAGGGTCAGTGAGTTTAGCTCTTCAGTGGCAGAAGGAACAAAACTCATTTTAAAGCTGCCCATGTCCAGGTGAGGGACCTGTTCCTGAGACCAGATGGGAGTAATGTGAAGAACGGGTTAAGGGGGTGAGGGGATCCCGAGTTATGGTTGCTGCTCTGCGTGTCACGGCTTTGCTATTGAGGTCTGATAGGTTGGAGGTGGGGAGGCCAATTATTCTGGACGTGCTGTGCGAGATGCAGATGAACCAGTTCCTACTGGTGACTGTTAAGATGGTGATGACACGGGGGGGGGCAGTAAAGTAGTATGGGTGGAACTATACCTGTGTACAGTAGCAAGAGAAGCTGAGTCTTGATGCATGCTCAATAATCCAGGTAAGAAAATCCCAGGAAGTTGAATCAGTTCATCTGAACACCACGTTTATTGAGAGAAACGTTTCATCATCATCATCTAAGTGACCTCTTTAGTCTCATCTGACTGCAGGTGTCCCCACCCTTATAACCAATACAGTGACTGCAGGTGTCCCCACCCTTATAACCAATACAGTGACTGCAGGTGTCCCCACCCTTATAACCAATACAGTGACTGCAGGTACCCCACCCTTATAACCAATACAGTGACTGCAGGTACCCCACCCTTATAACCAATACACTGACTGCAGGTACCCCACCCTTATAACCAATACAGTGACTGCAGGTAGCCCACCCTTATAACCAATACAGTGACTGCAGGTACCCCCACCCTTATAACCAATACAGTGACTGCAGCTACCCCACCCTTATAACCAATACAGTGACTGCAGGTGTCCCCACCCTTATAACCAATACAGTGACTGCAGCTACCCCACCCTTATAACCAATACAGTGACTGCAGGTACCCCACCCTTATAACCAATACAGTGACTGCAGGTACCCCACCCTTATAACCAATACAGTGACTGCAGGTGTCCCCACCCTTATAACCAATACAGTGACTGCAGGTACCCCACCCTTATAACCAATACAGTGACTGCAGGTACCCCACCCTTATAACCAATACAGTGACTGCAGGTAGCCCACCCTTATAACCAATACAGTGACTGCAGGTGTCCCCACCCTTATAAACAATACAGTGACTGCAGGTGTCCCCACCCTTATAACCAATACAGTGACTGCAGGTACCCCACCCTTATAACCAATACAGTGACTGCAGGTACCCCACCCTTATAACCAATACAGTGACTGCAGGTACCCCACCCTTATAACCAATACAGTGACTGCAGGTACCCCACCCTTATAACCAATACCATTAACTAGAGTTACAGTGGCCACGTGTACTATTCACAGAGGATTGGGGAAGGCTGCAATCACAGAATTGTAAGATGGTGACAGATGCACTCTTAGGGCCCAGACACACCAAGCCGACTAGCGGCGATGAAGGCCAACCGTTGCATCGCCTCATGTCGCCTGCCATCTGGGCCAACAAGAACCCACCACAAAGACTTTAGCCGTCGGCCCTGATTTGCTAGCTTAGCACTGATTCGCTAAGCTGAACAACCAATCAGAGGGATATCTCTCACCGACGGGCTCCGCCCATTCAACATGCCGAATCGGCCAAAAAGCTACCGACAGGGGTCCGACTAGTGCCGACGGTGCGGGACACACCACAAAAACTAGGGTTACAGACTCTCACTAATGGGCCCACATTGGCCGAGGGCCGACCGTCAGCCTGGTGTGTCAGGGCCCTTAGCCCCCCCCCCCCCCCTCGGTTCAGGGATGCTCGTTTCCTCTTCACATATGCCCCTTTTCCATTACATGGTACCGGCTCAAGTCGACTCGACTCGCGACTCGCTTCTGTGTCGTTTTCCATTACTGTAACAGTGACCCCTCGGTGTAGGTTTTTGGTACCCACTCCAGTTTTTTTGGAACCTTGACGAAGGTGGTACCAGAAAAGTGGCAACAGCTACCAAAATGCCGGTACTTTCCAGTGATGGAAAAGGAAAAAAGGGCGAGTCGAGTCGAGTCGAGTTGAGCCGGTACCAAGTAGTGGAAAAGGGGCATTAGAAGGCCTCTTTGACTTCCCATTCAAACCAGTGTTCCTCCCTATCAAGGAGGTGCACATCCTCCTCCTTGAAAGAGTGGCCACTGGGCTGTAGATGGTGTAGACGGTGGAGTCCTGGTCTAGTTAATGGTCACGCCCATATCTGAAACTGGTCGTTGGTTTGAGTGGGTGAGTGATGAAACGCTTCTCTGAATAAACGCTGTGTCCAGATGAACTGGTTCCACCTTCTGTGAAGAGAAGGCGAGGTTCAGCAGAAACTTCACCTTCTTTAATATGACAGAATGACGTCGCCCAACATCTCTCTTGACTTTAACAAGCGATTCCTGTCTTTGGGTTCTGTCGTTCAGTAGCCGGTGAAATGAAAGAGTTCTGTCTGGTGTTTCATGAGTTACCCGAGACACAGCAGTGACACAAAGCGGTTCACTTTAGGTTTCCCACCCTGAGTGCCACGTGACAGCAAAAGGCCGCTGCGTGAATCTGGTTCCCGATATTCCCGGTAGGGAATGCGTCGACGCTTCCGTTTCCTTACCTTGGTGGGAGGGGCAACA